>NC_081560.1:183251006-183349888 GCF_022355385.1 Mustela nigripes
TTCCCTTCAAAACCCTCAGATTGTTTTTCAGAGTCCATAGTCTCTCATAGTTCACCTCCCCTTCCAATTTCCCTCAACTCCCTTCTCCTCTCCATCTCCCCTTGTCCTCCATGCTATTTGTTATGCTCCACAAATAAGTGAAACCGTATGATAACTGACTCTCTGGTTGACTTATTTCACTCGGCATAATCTCTTCCAGTCCCGTCCTTGTGTATTCTTGATGGAAGCTCCTCACCAGTTCCATACATGGCACACACGTCCTCCTACTGTTCACCTGGCGCTCTCCTTTCTTACAGGTGTCTCTTATGCCAGGTGCACTCCCAATTTACCAGTCTTTCCCTGAATGGTTAGTACTTCCCATGCCTTGTTTAAGAAATCATTTCCTACCCCAGATAGGAACGATACTCTCCTAGATTGTGTCACGTGTATCTTTTTTTTTTTTTTAAAGACTTTATTTATTTGACATACAGAGATCACAAATAGGCAGAGAGAGAGAAAGAGAAGCAGGCTCGATGCCTAGCAAAGAGCCGGACACAAGGCTCGATCCCAGGACCCCAGGATCACGACCAGAGCCAAAGGCAGAGGCTTTAACCCACTGAGCCACACAGGTACCCCGTCACTTATATCTTCATAATGATATTCTACAGTCTCTAAAACCTTGGGTTTTTTTCTTTTGAACTTTCTTAACTTCCGATTCTGTTTTTCAGCCATAATGCTCAATTATTTTCCATCTTTTTTTTTCTAAAGTATACTTTCCAGCTTTATTTTACATGGTTACCAAGAAATAGCATGTGGGCACACTTTTCCCAAGCAGGACTTTTCTCCTCCCCAGAGCCCACCCTGCAGTCACCACCAGGGCTCTGGTTCCCTCTGGTGGGTCCTTCTGCTCATTGCAAGTCGTCTCTCCAAAGCCCTGTCTGTCATCTCGATCCCTCTCCAGCCCTAAGACTTTCTACGTACTACGTAGCCCCCTCATTTATGCTCCTTTTAAACGTTGCATAGGACACAGTCTTCATATGAAAAGCTGTGTACTTTAAAATCATAGTTTCCTCTACAAAACCGTTGACTCTAGGCAGATCAGAGCCCTGGGAAGGTCTTCTAGACCAGCACTTCTCCAAAGTTAACACGCAAATAATCTCCTGGATATATCCTTAAGGTGCCAAGTCTTATTTGGTAGATCTGAGGTGGAACCTAAAAATCTGCACTTATGGCAAGCTCCCAGGTGATGTCAGTGCTGCTAGGCCCAGAGAACCAAAGCGGCGACTCAGTGTGGGACCACTCAACAGGGGATGCTAGTCCGAGTGGGTTCCGTGGACCAGCAGCCGTGGCGTCTATTCCGTGGACCAGCAGCCGTAGTGTCTATTGCCTGGGAGCACGTTAGAAATGCAGAATCTCAGGCCCTTCTCCAGATTTGCTGAATCTTGATCTGCATTTCAACAAGTTGCCCAGGTGAGTGATGTCCACAGGGGAGTGCAAAAGGCAGCTGGTTGGTCCCTGGGGGGAAATCAGGTGGCAGGGTCAGCTCAGGGGGCTTGTGACCAGCACTGGCACTGCTGTATTCCAACCTGCTTCTCAAACCCCACTCCCAGCTTCTCCAGTTTCCTTCCTCTGGCAGAAGGATTGGGGTAGACAGCGGCTCAAGCAGAGTTGGTACAAACCGTTTCTTAAGCACGGGGTCTTCTGTGGCCCTTTTAGAAGTCCTTTGGAAGGTCCACTTGTAATACAAAGCGAGGGGAAGCCCGTTTCACATCTCGACCTCTAGGAAAGGGTTTGGACACATGGAGGTATTGGAAGCAGGGCTGCCGCTTCTTTTCCTATCTGGAGGGCAACAAGTGATTATCTGGGGAAGTTCAAGTCCCAGAGGGATGATTTAATCAAACTCGAGAATCTAGGCCAGGGTGATGGTATTCCCACCTGCGTGAGTTTTCTAGGTTTCTCCACCACAATTTCTGCTGGGCTCTTCGCAGGCCCGTCTGTGGTTCTGTTATTAGCCCCTCCCCTCTCATTTCAGGAGGTAAGCTCCAAGAGCCCAAGAACTTTACTTCCTGATTGCTATTTTCCAAGCCCCCACCATGGTCCTTGACACATAGAAGGCACTCAATAAACACTTATGGAAGGAAACAAACAAACAAACCCCAAACTTAACTATACAGTGAACTAGAAGCTCTGGGCCAGTGGTTCAAGATCCACCTCTGCCAGCTGGGGAGTAAAAGGTAGGGGGAGGGGGCGGTGAGCAAAAACAGCCCTCAGCTCCCGACAGCGCTCATCTCCAGGGCTGGTTTCTGTTCTGGTTGACTGATCCAATCGCTTAGGTGAAGCCACGGCACTGTGCGTAGAATTGGAAGCGTCTCCCTAAAGGCATAAGGGAGAGGCCAGTCCTCAGGCAGGAAAAGGGCCTATGGAAGAAGGACTTAAACAGGAGAGGAGATTATTGCCCCTTTCTGGGTCTCACTCTCTTGCATCTTAGCTCTTCGAAGGTCTAGCCCTTCTTGCAGGTGCCTTGGTGGGGAGGGAAAGTGACTTCTGCCATACGGAGAAGGCTGGGAGCAAAGTCAAGAACCAGGAGCCAGACCTAGAGCCCCTGGGGTAGTTCGCAGCCAGAGATGAGCTGCATCTCATCATTCCATGATCCTTACTGATTGTGTCTGCTTCCCTGAACAGCGAGCCCAAGCTCTCACTACTCCAGTCTGGTCTCAGCCGTAAGGCGACCTTGGGGTTGAGGGGAAGGACAGGGGCAGGGAAAGTGGGTAGTGCTCTGAGGCCATGACCCTGGAGTCAGCAACAGTGAGACGCCACTCCCAAAAGGAAGCTAAATCCCAAGAAATGGAGCTTAGATGAGGTCCATGAGGCCCAGCATTCCTAAGCCTAGGCAGTCCTGCCCCTTCCCACCTAAAAGATGGGGGTCCATCTGATTGCTCTAGAGAGGAAGCGACATCAGCACTAACCCGCAAGGGACAAACTAGGTGGACCGGAGGGGTTTTCACACAGAGGAAACAGAAAAGGGGAGAGAGCTGGGAGAGGCTGGTGAATGCAAGCAACTGAAAACACCGGGTTTGCAGGAGCCGCGGGAGTGTGGGGATGTGACGGGTAAAAGGCCAGAGACAGAGGCAGCAAAGATCAGCAGAGCCTGCTGGACCACGCTGAAGAGTTGGCACTTTTCCTGCAGGAGAGTGAGACGTGCATCACAGTGTCCTTTGAAAGAGGTAGCATGCTCAACAGTTTAATTAAAAAAATAAATAAAATAAGCTCTACGCCCAGCATGGGGCTTAAACTCATGACCCTAAAACCAAGAGTCACATACTCCATTGACTGAGCCAGCCAGAAGTCCCAACAGTTTAATTAAAAAAAAAAAAAAAAAAAAACTTTATCGAGGTAAACTTTACCTACCATGAAATTCACCTGTTGAGGCACATAATCCAATGACTTGTAGTAACTTTACCAAGTTGCGCAACTGTCTCTATAATTCAGTTTGGAACGCTTCTGTTGCCCTAAAAAGAGCCCTTGTGCCCATTTACAGTTAATCCTGTGGCAGCTACCAGTCTTTGAGTCTCCTTCCTGTCTCGACGGAATTGCCTTCAAGTGTTTTCATTTTAAACCAACTCCTTCCTTTCTAGCTTTAAATGACCCTCTCTTCCTTGACTCGCTGCTGTGGAGTGAGTGGCATTTTGTTGTCCCTCTGTCACAGCGGAGCCACCACTAGGTCCGTGCTCATGAAATCTGCCCTCTTCCCATGAAGCCAGAAGTTTATAGCTGCCTGAGCTTGTAGCTGGGACAATGGCTGAGTCCACTTGGCTTAATGGCTTCCTTGATGAGTAAGGCTGGAGAAACGCTTAATTTTCCATAGACTAAGACAGCAATTACTTCGCAGTTCTGAGACTCCATCAGATTATGGAGGGAGGGTGTTAACTGTGGTTTCCTTATCTCTAAATAACAACTTCCTGTGTTAGCCTGGCGTGACGATGGCGCCAGGAAAACCCAACCGTGATTCTGCCGGTCCCACTACAACCAGACAAGGCAGGAGACAGGGGGTGGGCAGACTTCCCATATTTGGAATGCTCCATTCTGCCTATCAGTCCTTGTAACATCAGAACACAAATAAGATAGGAGAAAAGATGTTTCTCCCTGGAACCAACTCAAGTTAAGATAGTAGGGTTGTGGTGTTACTTGCCCTCTCCTGATGGTGAGGGTTACACAAGGCCCAGATCCCATTCTTGTCTTGTTGTGCCCCATGCCTCACTGACATCTGATTCAACCGTGTCCCCTATATGGGTTGCTACATGCCCCATCGGAGAAATAAACCACCAAAAAAAGAATGTGGGAAGTAGGGAGTTGGCCATCTCTCGAAGGTGTATCCCAGCTAGCTCACCAGATGGAGGGCTTACCCAGTGGCTTATTCCACTTGTGGAAAGTTAAAGAGAAAGGGCTTACAGGGAGTCACTCAAGGTCATGTGGTCTGGTGGCAGAGCAGTGTGGAGCCATAAATACAGAGGCAAGAAGCTGGCACGTTTAGGGTTGGGATGTAGGGACAGGATGAGACTAGCATTTGACTGGTATGTGGACAAACTTTTCACTTTCTCTTATCTACAGACGCACCCTATGGGATGGACTAACCATTAAACATTTGCTTTGCATGTTTTGCAAGAATTGATATTGCTGGCAAAAGCTGCTAGCATGGAAGCTTGTTATATGGGTAGGTTGTTTTAGTGAACTTAAGTGCAGGGAGAACTCTAGGGAAGAACACTGCACATATTCATATATACATCCACGGAGGTATGTCTGCCATGGCCTCAGCTCTTTGCTAGATGTTGAGGTTACAGAAATGAACAGATGGGGTCCCTCCCTTGTGGGAGACCCAATGCAGTGAGACGGGCATACAGAAGGTCAGTGTATACACCATGAACATTGTAACAAATGCAAGAAAGGGGAATGATCTCGGCAATGCTAGGCAGGGACTCTAAACAGCCAGGGGCTCAGAAAACTCTCCTGTGGCCCAACTACTGGTGTTCAGAGATGAGGTGTATGAGAATGTGAGGAGAGAACTTACAAGTTTATCCACCTCTTTGATTTTCTGTTAACTTTTAGCGTGGACTGGATCCCACAGGCAGCCGCTTTAGAGGAGATGGGTGACGAGAAGCAGGTTGAAGACATGTTCCAAGTGGGACGCCTCCTTGCTTGGCTGCTGAGGCACCGGAAAGGGAGGGCTGATCATACACGGCCCTCCTGCAGTGAAACAAAGGCAGGAATGAGATTTGCCAACAGGAGGAAGAAAGTAAAATCTGCCACTGTCCCATGAAAGTTTCCTTCAAAGACATTTGAAAACTGGTTTTGTCTTAAGGTAAGGGCAAGGGTCCAGCAGACTTAGGATATTAGACAATGAAGGTGGGACAAGCCGTCAGCTCCTCTCAATGCAAACATCTCTATCATCTCTTTTTGGAAGAACGTTGTCCTGTGTTCCTTGTCCATGGGGCTCAGGATGATGGGTGGTATTTAAAATGGGTCCTTTATGTGAACATTACTCAGATGGTGTCTTTCAAGGCAGCACAGAAATAATGTGATGTGTACAGAGAAATGGCAAGTAGAAACAGGCTTTTTAAAAAAATACACACACACACATCAGGCACATAATTTATGTGAATTCAGATTTTGACACTCAGGAAAAGAGATAACAGTCATTGAAGTAGAGCAAGCAATTCTGCCTGGGTCTATCTCAATCTTACTCTTGTCTTTGATCTGTGATCCACCTCAAGTTAATTTTGGATGTGGTGGGTAAGGGTTGAGGGTTTTTTTTTTCTGTTTTTTTTGTTTGTTTGTTTGTTTGTTTGTTTTTTTGTACTATGATGTCTGATTGTTTTAGCACCAGGTTTGGAAAAGACTGTCTTTTTCCAGTGAATTACTTGGCACCTTTGTCTAAAGTCCAGTGGCTGTGCATGCATGGATCTCTTTGGGGACCCTGCTCTTTTCCATTGATCTCTATGTCTTGTTTATATCCATACCATCCTGCCATGATTACATAGGTCTATATTAAGTCTTGAAATCATATAGTGTAAGTCCTCCAACTTTGTTCTTTTTCAGAAAAACTTTGGCTATTCTAGGTCTTTTGCTTTTCCATATTCACTTTAAAATCAAATTGTCAATTTTACAAAAAGCCTGCAAGGATTTTTTTTTTAATGCATTGCACTGAAACTATAGACCACGTTTGGGAAGAATTGATATCTTAATAATCTTCAGTTGTCCATTTGGTGAACATGGCATATCTCTCCATTTATTTAGCTCATCTTCAATTTCTTTCTACAATATTTCATAGTTTTTAATATGTAGTTCTTGTACATGTCATGTTAAATGATAATCATGCTTTGTTTTCCAAATATTATTCCTAGTAAGTAGATACACAATTGGGGGGCACCTGCGTGGCTCATCAGGTTAAGGCCTCTGCCTTTGGCTCAGGTCATGATCCCAGGGTCCTGGGATGGAGTCCCACATCGGGCTGTCTGCTCAGCGGGGAGCCTGCTTCCTCCTCTCTCTCTGCCTGCCTCTCTGCCTGCTTGTGATCTCTGTCTGTCAAATAAATAAATAAATAAAATCTTTAAAAAAATACACAAGTGTTTTTTTAAAAATTGTAACCTTTTTATAAATTACTTATTAATTCTATGAGCTTTTTTTTCTCCATTTACAAAATCATTTCATTTTGAAGTAATTTTAGGCCAACAGAAAAAAATGGCAGAAATAGCACAGTGAATTCCCTATGCCCTTCACTCTGCTTCCCCTAATGTTAACATTTTACATAATCACAGTAATGTCAAAACTAGAAAATTATCACTGGGGCCATGCTATTAACTAATCTATGGAACTTATTCCCGTTTCATCAATCCTTCTGCTGATCTTTCTAGTCCAACCCAGGATCCCACATTGCATTTACTTGAGTCTCTAGTAACCTCATGTTGCTCTTTTTTTTTTTTTAAGATTTCATAAGGTTCCCTTATATGATCATGTCATCTAAAAATGCAGTTTCCATTTTTTCTTTCCAATCTACATGCTTTTTATTTCTTTTTCTTATCTTATTGCACTGGCTAGCACCTCCAATAAAATGTTGATGAGCAGTGGTAAGAGCCACATTCTTGTTTCATTCCCTATTTCAGAGGGAAAAAAGCATTTAGTGTTTTGCTTTTATTAACCAGAAGTTCCCTTTATGCTAACTAGGTGTTGAATTTTGACAAGTTTTTCTTATTCTGTGTCTATTGAAATGATCTAAATTTTTTCTATACTTTATTAACATGATGAATCACACTGATTTTCAACTGTTAGACAAACCTATCTCTGGAAGAATCTGCATTTGGTAATGATGCATTACTCTTTTTATTGATTGATTTCCATATATTTGTTTTATAGCACTTATTGTTCCCTAGGTATTTTTGCTTTTGTTTTATCTCAGTCTTATTTTCTCTCTCCACCTATTAAAGAAGATAAGTTTCAAGGAGATAGGAGCATTTTCCTCTCATGCAAGTTTGTGTTGTTGGCACCTAGACAACATACTGGTGTCAATGAAATTGACATGATTTCTGGTGGGTTGATACCTCCAAAGTGCAAATCATTCTCCAACTTTTTAAAAATAATGATGAATTAGAAACCAACATAGATCAGGATTAAATGATCTTATTTAGGCTGTGATTTACATTGAAGTCATTCTTTTTTTTTTTAAGATTTTATTTATTTATTTGACAGAGAGAGATCACAAGCAGGCAGAGAGGCAGGCAGAGAGAGAGGAGGAAGCAGGCTCCCCACTGAGCAGAGAGCCTGATGCGGGGCTCAATCCCAGGACTCTGAGATCATGACCTGAGCCGAAGGCAGCGGCTTAACCCACTGAGCCACCAGGGCACCCCTGAAGTCATTCTTATTATATAACTGCATAGTCTGCCTTTCTTTTCACTCTTATGTTCCAAGTCATACTAAGTTTGGATCACCACCCTTTCAGGCTATATTCAGCCTGAAATGGGCACTTCTTCTTTTAAAGAATTTCCTTGTGGGTGACTTTTTCCACACATCTGTTAAACATGCCAAAGCTCTGGCTTCCAATGAAGTCTTTCTTGTCCTTTCCCTGGAATCATTCAGGTATTGGACTCTTGCTGCAAACGACTGTGTACACATGATGTTTGCTTGGGAAAGAGGAGACATAATTTAGAGAAGATCCATTGAAAAATAACTATACCTATATATAACTATAGATTGTGGCTTTTAGATATCCTAAGCCTAGACAAACAGTATGATGATGAGGTAGGGAAAGAATAATAGAATAAGCATACTTAGATGTAAGAGCCACCAAAATATTTCCAGGACTTTCCTCCCTTAAGGAAGTTTGTATTTATTGTTTATTTTTTTTCAAGTTATTCCAAGAATTATATACTTATCTGAATGATGACTTCATGTAGCAATTATTGGGGGGAAAACATTCAGCTATTTTAAAAGATAAGGACACAGAAAAGAATGTTTGTTCTCCAAATGCCAAGAAATATATACAGTTTGTTCTCCAAACTTTCACAATTTCGTACAAATTTTTGTTTTATGAAGTTCAGTGAGTTCCTTCCCAAATATTGGAAAGATCAGTTGTTGTTTTAAGGATATTGATTTTAGGCAAACTGAGTAATACAGATTTTTTTAGGTAGGTGACAATACTAAACAGTAGCTTTACCTGACTCTGTCTTTTTTAGCTGAACTTGCAATATTTAATGTATAAGTTTTTGTTCAGAGTCTCACATGTAGGAAAGTAGCACTAATCACAGCACTTTCCTGGTTCCTAGGAGACACTGTGGTGCCATAAATGAAGATCAAGAAGCCTATTCATTCCACAGTGTCAGTGGATCTGATTCTGCAATTCTTCAGTAAAATTTCTACAACTCTAAGTCGTCTTTCTAATTCTTGATTTTTGGATAAAACTTAAAACACCAATAGCATCTGATAGCCATTTGTATGTCTTCATTGGAGAAATGTCTGTTCATGTCTTCTGCCCGTTTTTTGACATGATTATCTGTTTTGTGTATGTTGAGTTTGAGAAGCTCTTTATAGATGCTGGATATCAGCCTTTTGTCTGTACTGTCATTTGCAAATATCTTCTCCCAATCCATGGGTTGCCTCTTTGTTTTGTTGACTGTTTACTTTGCTCTGCAGAAGCTTTTGATCTTGATGAAGTCCCAAAAGTTCATTCTCGATTTTGTTTCCTTTGCCTTTGGAGACATATCTTAGAAGAAGTTGCTGTGGCTGATATCGAAGAGGTTACTGCCTATGTTCTCCTCTATGATTCTGACGGATTCCTGTCTTTTATCCATTTCGAGTTTATATTTGTGTATGGTATAAGAGAATGGTCATTTCATTTTTCTACATATAGCTATCAGACACATGAAAAAATGTTCATCATCATTAGCCATCAGGGAGATTCAAATTAAAATCACATTGAGATACCACCTCACCAGTTAGAATGGCAAAAAAACAAAAACAAAAACAAAAACAAACCAAGACAGGAAACATTGTGTGTTGGAGAGGATGTGGAGAAAGGGGAACCCTCTTGCACTGTTGGTGGGAATGCAAGGTGGTGTGGCCAGTTTGGAGAACAGTGTGGAGATTCCTTAAGAAATTAAAAATAGAGCTTCCCTATGACCCTGCAATTGCACTACTGGATATTTAACCCAAAGATACAGATGTAGTGAAAAGAAGGGCCATCTGTACCCCAATGTTCATAGCAACGATGGCCATGGTCACCAAACTGTGGAAAGAACCAAGATGCCCTTCAACGGATGAATGGATAAGGGAGATGTGGTCCATATACACTATGGAGTATTATGCCTCCATCAGAAAGGATGAATATCCAACTTTTTTATCAACATGGATGGGACTGGAAGAGATTATGCTGAGTGAAATAAGTCAAGCAGAGAGAGTCAATTATCATATGATTTCACTTATTTGTGGAGCATAACAAATAGCATGGAGGACAAGGGGAGATGGAGAGGAGACGGGAGTTGAGGGAACTTGGAAGGAGAGAATGAACCATGAGAGACTATGGACTCTGAAAAACAATCTGAGGATTTTGAAGGGGCGGGGGGTGGGAAGTTGGGCCAGCCTGGTGGTGGTATTGTGGAGGGCACGTATTTCATGGAACATTGGGTGTGATGCATAAACAATGAATTCTAGTACACTGAAAAGTAATTAAAAAATTAAAAAAAATTTTTAAAAACCACCAATAGCGAAGATAGAAGTCAGTCTGAGGGTGAGCCGATGTAAGTTGGCACAAAAACATTGGGATATAGAGTTCTGTCCTGTTCTACCATGATTTGACACATTATGCTTCAAAATAAAGCACTCTTGTAATTCTCAAGACCTATACACACTTCTCTGTAATGTCTAAGTGAAATATAGTATTCCAGGAAGTAAGAATAAAAGATTACCTGTTTTACAGACCAGACCCAAAGATACAAACAAACCAGCTTTAAAAATAAATAAATAAAGGTGATTAACTCTAAATGCAAATAAGAAAAACAAACACTTTAGTCCCTTAACCAGGTGCTGAGCATACCAGCAATGGGAGCTCCATATTGCTGATGTGAGTGAGACCCCTAACAAGTCAGCTCAGAGCCGTGGTCACACCAACAGTGATCCATATGAATGACACACAGCAAGGAAGAAGGAAGAGAAAGAGCCCACCCAGGTGGTGCCTTTGTTTTTTTTTAATACAGAGAGCACACCTGGGGGAGTGGCAGATGGAGACAGAGGGAGAAGCAGAGTCCCTGAGCCCAATGAAGGACAGGACCCCAGAACCCCATGATCATGACCTGAGTTGAAGGCAGACGCTTAACCAACTGAGCCACCCAGGCGCCCCTGTTTTTGTTTTGAGAAGAAATATATCTGTCTATCGCTTCTTAGTGAAGGAGTTTGTCCTGGGTTCCAGTCTCACCTTAGCCATTCCCGATCTGTGGGAGCTTAGCCAAGGTCAAAGTGAGAAGGTCACTTAAGATGCAACAGGAAATCAATGATGGGGGAGTCTGTACTAGAATCAAGTTATAGCAGAGAGAGACTGCCCCCCAAAAGGGACAGACGATTCCTGCAACCCCCCAACACAGACCTTGCAAATAAGAGAGATTTTGCTTCTACAAGATCTTTGCTTCTAGGAGGTCCCACATGTAAATCTCCAAAAGAAGATTGTAGGGAAGGACCCAGCAGAAGCTGCCTCTCCCTGCAACCCATGTGTAGGGCAGGTCACAGCTGAGCCTACGGTGGAGTCAGGGCTGCCCTTGCCAATAGGACCCCCTGCTGCCAAAGCAGGGGTCTCTTTGGGAAACTCCCACTTATTCTTCCTCGGGAGGTCCGTTTACGGAAGTTTTGCAAACAAAGAAGCCAGTGTCTGGAAGGAAAGTTTCAGTGATTTGCCCAAGGTCACACTATTTATAATTAGAAAAAACAAAACCAAAAACCACCAATCTTAACATAATCTGAGGTTAGATTCTCCAGGAAATGGTGTGATGACTGAACGATGAGAATCAGTCTGATAAGGAGATTGAAACCGAATACGGGGCCGGGGAAATTCACACTGGAAAACACGGAGAGGCCAGGGTTCAGCCGTGCCCGCTGCTACTACCCTCCAGCTACAGTTTTGGTCTGAAATAAAGACTGTCACCAAAATGAATAATAAAAACAGATAATCATTGAACATTTATTAGAGTAGACAGCGGTCTATGAGCTGTCCATGCCTCAACTTGTTTAAATATATGTATATCTTTAAAACCATATTAATACAAGTTCTAGAAGGTGTCTTCTTCTGAAACAAACCAGATTAACAGCCTTAGTAGTCTGCTGTGATAGGCAGGTGATATCTGAAATACTGAAGCCCTAGTACTGGGTACATCACGGGGTGCTGATCAGACTTGATGTTGTGTTCCTGTTTTATGTTGGGAGGTCTGGGCTTGGGAAAGGGGCTGAGGCTCCACATACTTACAGGAGGGCACTCAGGGGGCTCGCTGACCACTGGGAAGAAAGCCCTGTGGTCTTCTACAATGGTACAACTACAGCCATCATACTGGCTCCTGCCATGCTAGCAGGTCTATCCAGAATCACCATCAGTGGCTCAGGAAACTTCCCCAGGCATTGTGGAGGGATCTCAAATCCCAAAATGCAAGGCGTACCCCTCCCCAACAACGATCTCTTCCTATCTGGGATTGTGATGTGTTCTCTATCAGGAAGCATCCCTTTTCTTGGGCTTGCAAACATCTGTGCAAAACCCTGTCCTTTTCTACAAATGGAGGGGGAATTTCAGAGTTGTTTTTGAGGCCTTGGGCTGATCTTCGTATCTTGAGAGCATAAGGTAGAGAGTTGGTCTCTCTCTGAACTTCCCCTGTAGGTCCCCTGCCCCACTTGGGACTCGCCCGGGGGAGGCGTTGCGCTCCTTGGTGAGGGCTGAACCTAATTGAGCATGCATAAAAAGATCTTGTGAGTTATGTGTGTAAACACGAAACCATCTTATCTTAAAACCTTAGTTGGCAAAACATTTCCTACAGGTACTAGAACTCCATGGGGTAAGAGGGAGGAAGTTACATTATATCTTCTTTGGAATCTAACCCCAAAGAGAGTGTATTTTCATGTGCTTTCAACTACATGCCTTGGAACAGAGTCCCAGGAACAGAGGTGAGTTACCATTGCTGAGAAACTCCAAATGGCAAGCTAAGTGTAACTTGGCTGTGCAATGCTTTGCCTCTTGTTCTGCAAGAGCCCATTGATTCTATAAATGGGGAATCAATTGCAGGACTTTCAGTCGCAGTGCTCAAAATAAAAAACAGCAATCTGTGGAAACTTCCAGTGGCTGCTGAGTTCACCACCCACTCCTGGTCTATACCCCTCACCCTCTCCGTCACAAGCAAGGCTTGTGATTCTGGTAGCTACATGACCTCAGCCACCACCGCCCACTGTGGTCCCCCTGCAGCCGGACACATCGAGGCCACCACCCTCGTCTCAGGTCCCTCCCCTTCGTCAGCTGTGGTCCCCTCAGCAGCAGTCACCGTTATGTCTGGTGTCTTTGCTGTCCCACATCCCAACGGCAGCCATTGTGGGTAGACAATGGAGGCAGGAGGCGCTCCTTCAATATGTCCAATGTGGTGTCCAGGAAGTGGACGCAGTTGTCCAGGGAGGCCCACTCTTGAAAAGCATGAAGGAGGAGGGGAACGGAGGGGGCACCAAGAGCAGCGACGCAGAGACATGGGCCGATGCCGAAGCAGTTGTTAAATGCACTCAGGACCCGGATGATCCCAAGGAGGCCAAAGTGCCTCTGGAGGAGGGGCGAGGGGATGAGGCGGCAGACGTGGGGATGAAGAATCAGACGTGGGGGGGAGAAAGCACGACGCAGAGCTCTCCCTCTTGCCTGTGTTGGCTTTCGCTGGGGAACTGAAGATGTTGAGTTTGCAACTGTGTGCGCTGACTTTGTTGAGGGAGAGGAAGATTTCAGCCACCACAGGCAAGCTTCCCGTTAATGCCACAGGTCATGGGCTGAATTGTGTTTCCCCCAAATTCACTCTTTGAAGCCCTGACGCCTAGGACCTCAGAAGGTGACCTTATTTGGAGTTAGGGTCTTTATGGAGGTCACTGAGTTAAGACGAGGTTGGGAGGGTGGGTCCTAATCCGTTACGGACATGGTCCTTGTGCGGGAATTTGGGGAATGGCACCGAGGGCCAATGCCAAGTACGGATGAAGACAGAGATCGGGGTCGTGATTTACGTGCCAAGGAACAACAAAATCGGCCAGCAAACCCCCAAAATCCAAGGCAGAGGCGTGGACTAGATTCTTCCGTAAGACCTTCAGAAAGAACAGCCCCACCAACAGCTTGGTCTCAGACGTCTGGCTACAGAACGGTGAAAGAACCCATTGCCGTCCTGTATGCCGCTCAGTTAGAGCAGCCCTAACTAAATAACAGGCCGTCAAAAGCCTTCAAGAAGGATGGTCCCAGGTAAAACCCACATTCTAAAAGGAAACTTTTGGGATGCCTGGGTGGTGCAGTTAGTTAAGAGCCTGCCTTCGGTTCAGGTCATGATCCTGGGGTCCTGGGATCAAGCCCGGTGTCAGGCTTCCTGCCCCGCGGGGGGGGGGGGGGGTCTGCTTCTCCCGCTGCCCCTTCCCCCGCCCCCTGCTGGTGCTCTCTCCCTCTCTTTCTCTCTCTCTCTCAAATGAAAGGAAACGATTGATGCTGACAAGAGTGTGCTTGTCTATCAACCTCTGTTAGAGGTTGTTCACTGCAGCAGAAAACACCAAGAGTTAAAAAGAAACCAAGAGCTGACGAGAGAACAGTGTGTGGGAGTGAAAAAGAAGCCAGCGTTTGAGCAGCCATAATCCCTCACCTAGAGTTACAGACCTGAAGATAAAACAAATGCCAGGAATCAGAATCCTTATGCACCTCATAGACAGAGGACTCACCTGTCTTGTGTGGTGTTTTAGGGACACAGAGACCGAGAACCTACACAGCAGCCTGACTTCCCTTCTTGCAGCTTCATTCTCTCACCAGCTGACCTCGGGCATGAGAGCCCTCTCTCCTTGTCTCAGTCTCCCCATCTATAAAATGGACATAAGATGATTTGTCGTATTTCCTCACAGAACTGCTAGAAGAATTAGAGTGAAATGAACGTGAAACAGAGCGATATATAAGGACTAGGCCAATAGAATGTGTTCCAGTCCAGAGTCTGACTTTATTCACATAGTGCAAATGCCCTTCACAAAATCAGTGGGATGCCTTTAGTCGATTTTCCTGCTTCCAACACTGCTCTTGGCTTTGACTCATTTCCTACTCCTATTTTTATTTTACCCTGGCTTCCTCACTCTTCTTCTTTGTTTGTTTTAATTTCTTTAAGATTTTATTTATTTATTTGACAGAGAGAGATCACAAGTAGGCAGAGAGGCAGGCAGAGAGAGAGGAGGAAGCAGGCTCCCTGCTGAGCAGAGAGCCCGATGCGGGACTCGATCCCAGGACCCTGAGATCATGACCTGAGCTGAAGGCAGAGGCTTTAACCCACTGAGCCACCCAGGTGCCCCGGTTTGTTTTTAATTTTATCTTTTTAGATTGTATGCATTTTTACAGCTGCCTTGAATGCTTTTCCTGGAAGGAGGTGACACAAACATGAAAAATTAATGGTATACTAAGCACAGCCTCAGCTACTTCAGGTTAAAGGCAGGTTTACTCTGTGTACAAATGTGTTAGTCCGGACCACTCTCTTTGGGGTGTCTATTTTTTTCCAGATGCAGGCTGTAGCATGTGATGATACAGCCGAACAATTCAGGATCCCTGAATTAAAATCTTACCTGCATGTCTAGCTAGTGGTGTGAACTTCTACAAATTCACTAGTATTTTTTTTTAAATAAGCCTTAATTATAAGCATTGGGGTGCACGTGCCCCTTTGAGTTACTATGTTTGTATGTTTGTATATGTGTATGTCCTTTGGACAAATACCTAGTAGCGCAATCGCTGGGTTGAAGGGTAGCTCTATTTCTAACTTTTGGAGGAACTCCCATACTGCAGCAAATGTCCACAATAGTCAAATTATGGGAAAAGCCCAGATGTCCACTGACAGATGAATGGATAAGGAAGATGATGTGGTGTATAGTGGTATATATACACAATGAAATATTACTCGGCCATCAAAAAGAATGAGATCTTGCCATTTGCAACGATGTACGCAGAACTGGAGGACATTACTCTAAGCTAAATCGGTCAGTCAGAGAAAGACAAATACCATATGCTCTCACTCACCTGTGGAATTTAAGAAACAAAACAGACAAACATAGGGGAAAGGAAGGGAAAATAAAATAAGAGAAAAACAGAGGGAGAGGTAAACCATGAGAGACTCTTAACTCTAGGAAATAAACTGAGGGCTGCTGGAGGGGAGGTGGGTGGCGGGACGGGGTGGCTGGGGGATGGGCATGAAGGAGCGCACGTGATGGGATGAGCGCTGGGTGTGACACGCAACTGAAGAATCACTAAATTCTCCCTCTGAAACTAAAAAAAATAAGAAACGTCTTAAGTGAGTCTTACTGATCCAAGCATCAGGGAGACAATAGCAAAAGTGTGATCCCTAACACGTGGGCAGTGTAGAGCATCCACTTCTAGTGGGCTGGGAGGGCTCAGGGGTAGATGCGTGCAACACAGCGTGGCTCGGGGATGCAGGCAGCACTCAGCACATGTCCACTGCTCCAGGCGAGTCCCTCAGGAGACTCTGGCCTCATCAGGTGGACTGAGACCCAGGAACAAGAGGCCGGCCAGTCCCTGCAAGATTTCATTCATGACCTCTGCCTTTCCCTGGCTCTAACTTCCTGACACTACAGTGATGTTTGCAAGGTGGGCACAAACTTAATGGGATAAATGAAACTTTGGACTGAGATAGGAACCAGTGAACTAACGTTTTCCTTTGAACACCTACAAAAAACAGAAAGTGTTGGCTTCTTTAAATGTCCCCCTAGTGCAACCTGACTGCATTTTGCTTTAGTGAAGGAGTTTATTGCTTCTGTACTTGGTGAACACATAAGAATAGGAGTTTCTGTTAATTCTTAGCACTTTTCAGGAGCAGCTTCTCCCCCAAGTGACCCTTCCCCCTCTCACATGTCAGTACTTAACGCAATCCACTCCTTAGGACTGCAGGCCCCAGGAAAGAAAGACAGGTAGGGAGAATCACAAGGTTCAGAGAGAGACCAGAGTGAGATTGGGGCAGGGGGCGGCTGTCCAGGGTCCAGTGCAGGGTAGGGAATGGAGCAGGGGCTCTCTGGACACAACTTCCTGACCTGAGACAAACAGCCTTCTGCTTCAAATGCTTTAAAAATGCAACTAGTTTAGCCAAATACTGGAAATAATGTCAGTTTCCAACAGTAAAAGACAAGTAGGATAAACTATGGGGCATTCTCTACTTGAAATATTACATAGCTTTTCAGAATCATGTTTTCAAAGAACATTTAAACAAGAAATTTCTCAAGTTATAATGGTAGGACTGGGTTTTTTGTTTTTGTTTTTTGTTTTTAAACCATACCGCCATATATAAATTGTGAACCCAAAATTGATGATGAGAGAATTAATAAACACAACACAACAAAAGGCTTATTATATGCCCTAAAAAGCTTTAGGAGGAATATTCTAACACACTCGTCATGTGCAGCTTGGTGTGGTGATTTTGCTTTCTTCTGCAAACTTTCATGTGCTTTACATACTTCTTTAGAGAACATATATTACCTTCATTATGCTAACAACAGAAAGTTACAACGTGCACATCTGCTTTTGATTGAATTCAGCCCTCAGTTCCCGTGTGTTCTTGCATAGCCGTACACAGATTGACAAAAAAGCCAAGGAGCAGGTTTAGCCCTGGAGAGGTACTCCAGGGTCTTTAGTTGGACTGCTACCCGCATCCAGCAGGTACAACATTATTATCCCTGTTCTACAAAAGGAGTAAATAATAAGTGAGATTAAGTCACCTGCCCAACATCACATGGGCCATCAGTAGCAGAAGTGGAGATTAGAACCCAGGTCCTCTTGTTATGAGAATACTATGATGTCAGTACTTACCACAACTTATTAGAGCTAAAACTTACGGTGTTCCTAGATGGCTCAGTTGGCTGAGCAACAAACTCCTGATTTTGGCTCAGGTCCTGATCTCCAGGTGAAGAGATGTAACCCCAAGGGGCTCTGCACTCAGTGGGGGTCTGCTTCTCTCCCTGTCCCTCTGACCCTCTTCCCCCCAACCCGGCCACTGGCACAAGCTCTAGTGTGCATGCACTCCTCTCTCTCTCTCTCTCTCTCTCTAAAATAAATAAATATTAGGGAAAAAAGCCAAAGTTTATATTCTCCCTGGGATAATACAGTATCAAAAAGGAGATGATTGAAGTCTTTCATCATTTCATTAAAACTGTCATTTTTGTGTATATCCTATTGTTGTCAATATTGCAAAGAACACTGGAACTCTGTCTTTTCATGCTGCGGAGTCCTCCTGGGGCTTCAATGCTCCTTGCCCCTTGTCATGTCCTGATCTGTGAGCCCAGGTTGGTTCAGCAGCATCCTAGGCCTGGCCCCATGGGTGCCTTTGGAGCACTAGCACCACGGCAGTCCAGAATCAATCTGCCTGAATGCATGGTCTCGCCTGACATTGAGACGGCTACTACTCTGCCTCATCCAGCTGTCCCTGTTCACATGATAGCTTCTCAGTCCTCCTGCTTTCAGTAACTCCTTCTCCTCCCACTGTTTCCTTCTGCCCCGTTTCACTGTTCCCCCAAGCATTTAGCCAGTGACATGCTGTATATCTTATTTGATCTGCATTGTCCATCTTGCCTTAGAACCTGGGGCTCCAAGTACAAGGGTTGTTGTCTGTTTTGTTGGCTAATGGGGTGTGATTGTAGCTCATTAGGGAGGTGCTCAGTCACACCTCACTTTGCCCTCCATCCAGGGCAATGACACTAGAAAATAAAACCCGTTATTGACCTTTTGCTCAAAAGATGTAAGAAAGGAAATATTTGGAAGAAAACCCATCTAGTTAAAAATCCTTTGAAGTGTTAGGGGTACAAAAGAGAAAGGGAGGTTGGTGGATCCTTGAGAAGCCCAGGATGAGATTCCCCAGATAATATTGGGGATTGTGGGATCTGAGAGAAACAAGACTTCTGTGTCTCCCACTGTCTGGAAACCTGAGTTGTAGTTCCCCCAAGGTCTTACAGTGTGAGGACAAGAGGAGAGAGAGCTGGGGGGTTGGCCACTGAAGTGGTTCATATCCCTGAAAGGTCTACAGAAGTTAGAGGAGGGAGAGAGACCATGTGTGAACAAAGGAACTGGGCAACCTGACAGGGTCATGGTTATGACCAGGGATGCAGAAGAGAGCAGTGAGGACCCTATAACCTGGGGCCAGATAGGACATGGACATCTTACTGACTACCATTGTGGAGGGACACAGTAGATGGAAGTATAGACAACAGCCAACATCCAGGAACCAGGGATGCTCCACTGAAGGTCTGACCTGAGATAGGACTCCAGGGTCTTAGGAAGGGGAGAGGGGAAAGCCTGAATTTACTGAAAATAAACCTGAATTTACTGAAAACCTGGATTTACTGAAAATAAACCTGAAATGGCAGGGCTTATTCGGACTTACTTTAACTAAATCCTGTAGTCTACCTGAGATAGAATGAGGGTTCCAAAGAGAGGTTGGGTTATAGGAAAACAAATAGATACTAGCTTTTGGCCTGTCAAATATTGTGCAACTCCAGTTGCTTTCATTTATGTAACACACTCTCTTTTTATATCTGTATTTTGTCTGCTTGGCTAAATTTGACTGAATTTTTCCTACAAAGTCATGGCATTGAGACTATCAGAAAAATTCAGTCTCTGGGATGAGGACATCTGTTGAGAAAGAGTATTCTTGCTCACACAAAGTACATCTCTTACATATGCCTATTTTTACTGAATCGTCCCCATCACCCTCCAAAGGGGGGCAAGAGAGTAGTACCTCGGTTTCAAAGATGAAGAAGAGAAAGTTCAGTGCAGCTAAGTTTATTATCTGAAATCACAATGGAGGGAACAAGACTCAGAGCAAAGGAGGATTCTTTGTGATTATGGGACAATTTGCTACTATAAGCCAATGACCTAAGTTGAGAAAAACTATCCATTAAAGAAACAATCACTTGAAGGGCATCAGACATCAGGCATCGACTTCCAAATTCAGCTCAGCAAATATTTAAGTACAAGGCATCATGCTAAGCATATTATAAGAAAGCAATATTATAAGCAGGATTATACGTGATACCAAGAGAAGACCTTCCTTCCACAGAGGGTGTCAAGCCAGTGGGGAAATAAGACGAAAACTCTAGTAGTTACAACTACGGCAGAATATACTGGGTGTTATAAGAGGTGTACCAAGTAGGTGCTGTAGGAATTAGAGAATGTAGTTGGGGAACAAAGAAAAACTTCAAGGAGGGAGGAAAGCAGGTATGGGTTTTGAAGGATGGGTAGATTTCAGCAGCTTCTTCCTCTAGGACGTACCCGCATGAAGGAGAATGATGCCTTCAGTGACGTCCAGGACTCCCATGGCCTCTCTTTCCCACTAAGGAACTGGGGGATCCCATCTGCCTAGTCAGGTGCCAGCATACAATTTGTCCGTTCTCTCTGATTTCACCTTCCAACTATTCCACAGGATGCTTCTGACAAGTAGACTCAACCTTTCCCCATTGTAAGTATTCCCCATTGTAAATATATACAAAAGCAAAGGAGTTGTCCCCTGCTCTGAATGCTGGCCAATCCAAACCTGAAAAAAGCATCAGATTGCAGGGCCCGCCCCCACAGGGGAGTCTGGAGAGCATATAAAGTGGGAACCTCATGTATCCCGGTAGCTTGAAGCCTTCCCACCATGGGCTGCTCAGCCCTCCTTTGGCTCCTGGTCTTCTACGCCACTATTCCGCGTGAAACAGGTATTGCAGCTGGTGGCCCAGCACCATTTTGCTTATGTTTTGTTCCAAGTTTCAGAGGGGAAGATGAATGGTCCACCGGCACGCTTTGGGAAAGTTTAGGATTAAATCCAGACAAACAGAGCTTTTATGGTGTCTAATGCAAGCCAGCCACTGACGAGATGTCGCATAATCGTGATTGATTTAGGGGAGTTGAGTCAAATATTTTCTGTAAGATTTATTATCTGTGAACAAGGCATTTGCCAGTTTATTGCTCTTTCAAAACATGGCTCTGTTTTTAGGATTCTGGAAGATATGGAAAAGAATTAACATTTGCCTGTAGGATAATTAAGTAAGAGTTTTGAATAGGTTCTTTGGCTCATATATTGATATTCAGCACTAGAAGTTTGATCTACTGACATGATTTCTTTATTATTGCCGAACAGCGTTGTAAAAGGTATAGTAAAAGAATGTCTTGGGGCGCCCGGGTGGCTCAGTCGGTTGAACGTTCAACTCTTGGTTTCGCCTCAGGTCATAATCTCATGGCTCACAAGGTTGAGGCCCGAGGTGGGCTTCATGCTCAGTGGGGAGTCTTCTTGAAGATTCTCACCTTCTGACCTTCCCCTTACTTGTGCATGTTCTCTTTCTCTGTCTCCCTCTGTGTCTCTCAAATAAATAAATAAAAAGATCTTTTTAAAAAGCAAACATCTTAGCCTGAAATATTTGGCATGGCATAAAGTTATTGGGACTTGACTCATGAAGTCTTTTGAAAATCTGTACATTTCTATAAAAAATTTATCAGTTTAGTATTTAGCCTTAATCTGTATTCCATGTTTAGTCCTTTAAAGGAAATCTCAATTTAATTTGGAACTAAATGGCTTTGGAGGAAACTAGTAAAGTCCTTTGTTGCTTGGCTTTCCCACTTATACTGACAAATGAAAATTTGAATTTACTCTTGACCAACAAATATCTTGAAAATGATTTTCATTAACAATCAAGAAAAACACAAGTCATCCACCACAGAATTGTGTTTGATCAATTCAAATTTTATATCCAAGGTCTTTTTTCATTTTGCAAGTAACTGTATAGATATATTTATGTCAGCTACTCAACCATATTTATTAAAACATAGTAGGGTGTTAAGAAGGGCTTAAGTGACTTTTTGAATCCTTTGGGGCCTGTGCCTTGCCTCCCTTCTATATGTCCAATGAGGTACAAGTTTGGGCCTAACTTTCTGGCCATGTGGGCCTGGGCAAGTGTTTGAAGATTTTATTTATTTATTTGACAGAGAGAGATCACAAGTAGGCAGAGAGGCAGGCAGAGAGAGAGGAGGAAGCAGGCTCCCTGCTGAGCAGAGAGCCCGATGTGGGACTCGATCCCATGACCCTGAGATCATGACCTGAGCCGAAGGCAGCAGCTTAGCCCACTGAGCCACCCAGGCGCCCCTGGGCAAGTGTTTGAATCTCTGCATGCTGCTGTTTCCTCTCACATAAAAGGGGTTAATTGGATTGTTGGGGAGATTTAATGAAATAATGTTTGCAATTTACTTGGAAGAGTGCCTCAGGCATAGAAAATAGTCACTCAATGTCAACTGTTGTTTTAAATGTTGTAAATTCTCAACTGTGTATTTTCAACTGAGAAGAAATGAAAATACAGTCATCAGATTCAGATAAAATCTTACTGTGATGTTTCCATTGCCCAGGAAACCAAGATATTTTCCAATATTCAGTAACAGGTTTCAAAAAATAGATTTAAAATTTTTAACATGGGAACAGGGAAGTTCTCTTCTTCTAGCCAATCAATATTATGCAAGTAGGTACTCTGGAGATTTATGAATTATACCAAATTGATGTGGGAAATTGATGGGGTTTTCTGAAAGGAACGTTTTTGGAAATTTCTGAGGTTGTTCAAAATTCAAGTTAGTCGTATTTGTTTCAGTAGTGGCAGAGATGTTCCTGACTCTAATGGTGCTGAAATCCACCAGTAGCAAATGGGGTTTAAGTGTGAATGAAAGTGATTCCTGGAACAATCTGGAAGGAATCTTAATGAGCTCTGCCCCCAGGGTTTATTTGGAGTATATTGCTACTCTTTCAAAGTGGAAATGGCCTATGATTTCATCTGTCTGGAATTAGGTGTCCAAAGAATTTAGGATAGATGTGAAGGGAGAAAATGGAAACCAACTTGATGGATAAGTGGGTTTAATGATTTCTGGGAACTGAGACAAAAACCACCCTAAATTTCAGTGATTCTCCTAAGACTATACTGTAATAACTACTTGTGTTATTGCAAGTATGTGTTGGGGACCCCAGGAACAAAGATTAGCCCCAATTCTGAACCTAAAGCCTCTTCTCATCACACTGAAAGACCAAGTTCCAGTGAAGAAAATCTGTCAATATAAGTGCTATTTATTGCACGGCTTATCCAGTTACACCAAGATTCAACTCTCTTCTTCCTCTGCCTTATCCTGCTTTCCTTGAAATTTGCAAAATTACTGACAAGCACCAACACTACTTGCCCACCAAAGGCACACCTTCTTACACCCATGGACCCATTTTCTCAGCATAGTTCCTGGTCCATTAGAAGACACTTCATAAATAAATGAATTCTGAATAAATGAGTGAAAAATCAATGAGCAGGAATACCATACCATTGAGTAACGAGTGCTCACTGGATCCTCTCAAAATAAAGACAGCAGGATCATAGGGTCATTTCCCCCTGATTCCTTAAATCAAAGGATATTTGAAAGGCTCAGTAGATCTTACAGACATGATTTTCAAATACCAGTTATCACTGAGGTCATTTTCTCCCTAACTCTCTGCTGTCTCCTTGCTTTGCCCCCTCCTCCAGCTCTTTGGTCCAGGCTTTATACTGTCACCTCCCCTGAACCCCAAGATGAGTACATCACTCTACACTTTCTCTGGGGGTGCTCCCAAGCTTCCAGGAACCCATGGATTAGTGATATGATCTGGCCTGTTGGCTTTATTGGGCTCCTCACACGGATTGCACAAGAGTCTTGCAGACAATGGGAGCAGTGAGACCTCCTGGGAAGCATACCCAGAAATGCAGCCATAGTTCAGTGCAGTCTTATGGGCATCAGCAGGGATTTGGGGAACTTGCACGCCACTGGAGCTCAGGAGATATTAAGGTAACTCACATAGAAAATGTGAGGACAAAGGACAATTTGTCAGCCGCCGATGGAAGGAGGAGTATTTCTAAAGATGTGATTGTTCCCTGGTGTTGAATTTATCTGATCAACACAATCCAAGCTCAATAGTCAAAATAGTTTCTAAAACCACATTATGATCAAGTTACCATTGGTTCAGCTGTGGCACTGGGCCCGTTCTGCCTGGAGCTCTGAAACCCTGACCACAATCTCCTCACCTTCCCTCACACCACAGCCCTACCCTCTTCACTTGGCCCTGCCTCTGCAGTTCCTCGGGCCCCAAGCTTCATCCCTAGCACCAGAGTGGGTGGGAAGCCCATGGTGTCCAATCTCAGCGGAGCCCCTCAGCTGCCACAGCTGCCCGGTTGTCCCATTCACCCCTGGTCAAACCTTCAGCAGGTATCGTACACCTGTTGATGCTCTCAAGGCTGACCCCTCTGAGGGCCAGCCTCCCCCTCCCCCACATATACACGTGCTCACACACATGCTCACTTTCATTCACACACATTTTGTGTATACACAAATTCCCACACACACCAAAGAACACTCCTACACACTCACCCACATAAACGGTCTTACATAAACACATATACTCTCACACTCACACTCTGTCATGTACACAAACCCTCACACACATCCTCTCACACACACACTCACACACACACACACTCATGCACATGAACTCTCACACACACACTCATGTGCACAAACACACACTCATGCACAAACACACTCTAACACACATATGCACGTGCATACACACACATTCTCAGGACCAATCCATTTCTGCCATCTTTTCCTCCTTGTTTTCAGCCCAAAGTTAACCCTGTCAGTGCTCATTCCCTGTCCCCAGTACCCTGCTGTCACTCACAAGGCTGTCTGCTATGTCCTTTCTCTAGTCTTAAGTTTTCCCCTCATCCGGGCTTCTTATCTCACATATGCTCCACCCCCTAACACTCCGGCCATCTGATGAAGGCAGCTGGGAGGCCAATCTTTTTTTTTTTTTTTTTAAGATTTTATTTATTTATTTGACAGAGACACAGCGAGAGAGAGAACACAAGCAGGGGGAGTGGGAGAGGGAGAAGCAGGCTCCCCTCTGAGCAGGGGGCCCGATACGGAGCTCGATCCTGGACCCTGGGATCATGACCTGAGCCGAAGGCAAATGCTTAATGACTGAGCCACCCAGGTTCCCCTGTGAGACCAATCTTAAGAAACATCATCCAACATTTTATTTTCCCCCTTCTATAGGCCCAGAGCTGCCATCACAGACCAAGCACAGGGCATCTTCTGCCTTGTTCCCTAGAGTAGCCTGCACCCCAGTTTACTCCCTACATTTGATTCTGACTCACTTCCAGCTACACCTGCCTTGTGCTGTCTATCATGTCTGTTCTCCAAGCAAGAATGCCAAACAACACCTCCACCATCACTTGAAAAGTCTAGGCTTCTCTTCCTATCATTCAAAACCCAAAAAACTAATCTTTTCCTCTGATCCATCTTTATAACTCTCCCTCTAACACAGAGTCGTGGTTCAGATGGCTCCCTTCTCGATTCCTCTGTAAAAGGGGTTCATTCCTATTTATCCTCTTCCTCTAAATTTAGCCCACCCATTCTTCAAGGTCTATCTGCCACCCCACACCCTTGATTCATTTTCCTGTCATTTGGTGAGTGCCCAGCAGATTCCAGGCACCGTGCTCGGAGCATGGTCCCTTCTACTCAGATCTCCTGATCTGACTTGGGGGGAGGACAAGACATGAACAGGTAGCCCCAAACCAGTAAATATCCAATGAGTTATTGAGATACTATCATTTGCCATCAGATCCCCAGTGCCCAGCACATAGTAGGTGCTCAGTGATATTTGTTAAACTTTAATGGACTGAACATAAGAACTTGGGGAGGTCAGGTTTTCAATCATGGAGAAAACATAAAGTTTCCAGCTGGAAATTGGTCTTTCTTGGATGGCTAGGTTACCATGTTGATATAAGTGGTTATGACATTTCAGGAAATTTCAAGAAAAGCTCATGAAGTCATGGGTGAATCTGAACCTTCCTTCTGAGAAAGGGAAAACAAGTTGCTCATAGGAGAGGAACTGGAAAGTGATGTGATGTGTTGGGGTTCAGGAGCAAATAGTCAAGAAAGAATTCTTGAGACATTGTCAGTGCAAAAAGGGTTGTTTCATTAAAGCATGGGGATAGGACCTGGGGCAGAAAGCGCTGCCCTAGAGCTGTGAGGAGTGACTGATTATATACTTTCAAGTTGGGAGAGGGATTAGGGATAGTGTAAGTGTCTAGGGAATTTGGAAGCAAGGGCTCCAGGACCTTGCAGAATCATCTACTACTGTCTATTAAACCTTAGTTCCGAGACCCTTCAGATGGATATCAGTGGGCCATATGTTTGGAGGATGATTGCTAACATATCTTGGGGCAGGTTGTAGAGATAAAGGAAGTTTCCAAAGGGATTTTCATATGTTAAAGAAGATTTGTAGGATCCTGGAGTTCTGGCTAATGTCAAGGTAATGTTACGATTTGCCCTTAGCTAAGTATTCACATCTAGGTGGTTGAGTTCCTGGGGGAAGGTTACTCTGCCTGTCACCTGGACAGGTGACATGGACTAAAGTGAGAAAAGACTGAGTTAAGAAAACTACTTTAAAAAAAAAAAAGGTCATGGTAGTCCACACACAAAGGAAACAAAACACACAAACCTAGTTCAAGGTGGTCACAGTTGGTCTGGGACGGCTTCAGTAGGTGTTCTGCGTGTCAGCCCCCAGGCCACCTTATTGGGCCTGAGCAGCACACATCACGGGGCTTCTCTGATAATCTAGGGGGCTGACAGTTGTGAGTGTGCTTGGAAAAGTGTAAAGTTGGGTGTAGGCGTCAGAGTTGCTCATGCACAGGATGGACTGAAGTGGCATCAAAAATGAAGGGGTTTAGCCACTTGGTAGGAGGCTGTAGGAGGTGTGGGATGAAAAGGAAAGAAGTGGGAGTGAGCGACTAATTGTCTAGACTCTGGAACCACATCCCAGCACTGCCACTTATAAGCTGTGGCGTCTGGGAAATGTACCTGGCTTCTTTGTGCCTTGACTTCCTGATCTGTTAAAATGTGCATGGAGGCACTAATAGAATCTTCTCAAGTCAACTGTGGTTTTTTCAAGCCAGTTAAACTCATGACAAGAACACAGCAGGGGTTAAATAAAGGACAGGTATCATTATTAACAACACCAACTTAGCTGAGGTCTAGAAGCCTCCCTTCCCCACGGAGTGGGGGGACCTCTCTTGGGTCTTGCAGCCCAGACTACGCATCTGCTTGCTGGGTTACATTCTGTCTGGTCTAGTGCTCAATCTCTGTAGTGGTCACGGGTTTTGGGTTTTTTTTTTCCCAGCCACAAGTACCAGGTCTGTGTTTTCTGATATGTCCCCAGGGCCTTATCCAATGACGAGGAACAGCAGGGCCGCCCCAGCAGACCCAGATGTATATGAACTATTTTAAATCCACTCAACAACTTCATGGCCTTTGTCACTGGACGGTTTGTCCACGAGCGTGGTGTCACTTCATAAAGGCTGAAAGAAGAGAGGAACAGAAGGGCACAGGGCGCACAGTGCAAAATCCACCCAAGGGGGAGCTCTGGAGGATATCACCTATTTGTTTGCTCGAAGGCAATGCTTAGATTAAAGTTATCATGCCCAGCCCAAAAAACTTAGGGGCCAGGAAATAATGGACAGCTGGGTTTATGCAGAGCAGCACCCAAACATCTCATCCCTTAGCAAATCTACTTTAAAAGACAAAGCCAAACACATAAAATAATTAATAAGTATTAATTAAATACCCTTCCAAAGAAAAAAGAAGTGAGAAAAATAAAAATAGAAAAATAAGTAAAAAGCAAAAAAAAAAAAAAAACAAAAACAGAAAAGAAAAGAAAAAAGGAGGTAAATTGTTTTAAAAAGATGAACTCAGGAGATACTAGAAAACATCAGTTTAAAACTAAAAGGCAGGGTCACATGGGTGACTCAGTCAGTTAAGCGTCTGCTTTCAGTTCAGGTCATGATCCCAGGGTCCTGTGTTGGGGATCCCTACACAGCAGTGAGTCTGCTTCTCTCTCTGCCCCTCCCCCTGCTTGTGCTTTCTCTCTCTCCTGCTTTCAAATAAATAAATAAAATCTTAAAAAAAGAAAAGAAAAGAAAATGCTCGAGATTAGGTACAGATAGCTGAGGACGTCTGATAATGTGTACCAGTATAAATACTTATCTGATTAAAAGGAAGTGATAAGACCCAGTATACCTCAAGACAAGAGCTTAAGGAAAAGTGATTCCAGAACATAGGTTCTCAAACTCCACAGCACGCCAGAACCGATTGGGTTGGTAAACATTCAGATTCTTGGGTTCTCAGGTTCTCTCTGCTGAACCTGTGCGTCCGAGAGTTTGGGATGGGGCTGGGGCAGATGCTCTCTGATGCTAGGCCCTGTCAGGTCTCCCTCTGGGGAGGCTGTTTTCTCACTCCCTGGGCTGAACATACAGATTTTAACCTGGCTGTACTTCTCAGGTTGCTCCAGGAGGGACATCAGAGGACCCACAGAAAACCTATGGAAAGGACATTCTAAGAGAAGCACCGTGCAAGGCTTGCCTCCGGGGCAGCTGGATGGTGAGTCAGAGCTGGTCCATCCCCTTGGCTTGGAGGAAGCAGGGCCAAGGGCGGGTGGCCCATCCAGGGTTGTAGGGAAATGGAGAATCTGTGAATGGCCCTGGGGTTGCATGAGTAGCTCATCCCTGAAAATAAAGGAGTCCCATTTCCATTTCTGTTTCACAAGACAGGGGTCTTTATCTAATTTCATGGTTCTGACACATGAGAGACTGACTTAAAAGTCCCTCTCTCAAGTGCTCTTAAATGTTGGGGTAAGCCAAAATCAACCCCCAGAGCTTGCAGAATGGGAAAAATCCCAGGTTCCCTCGGAGACATGGGGTACACTCCAGGAGTCTGATCTTTAGCAAACCTCTCGAGAGATTCGAATACGCAGGGTCTGTGAAGACCAGGCTTTGAGAAGCCCTGCTCTGCCGCCTCTGGGACATAAGGAGCAGGCCGGGGCGGGGGCGGGGGTGGTGAGTGGGGAAGGGGTGCAGGGAACGGCCAGATGTCAGCAGCCAGCCCTTGGGAGATCCTATCAGCCTCCTCAGCTCTCTGGTGACAGTGGGTGAGGGGTAGAAAGTGACCATTGCCAGCTCGTCGGTGCTCCCTCTGCACAGGGCAATTTAGATGCTTTTGGTTCATTGATCTCTCTTGAGGCCTGTGCACTTATCACATTCCCCATCATTTACAGATGAGGAATGGGAGGTGGGCGGACCTACACAAATTGTGTAGCTAGTGAATGATGAGAGCAGCAGCAAAGCCAGAGCCAGCTGTGCACCTCCGTGTCCCAGTAAGCCCTTCCCGCCCCGAGCATTGGGAATGCCAGCGAGCGATGCCCAGCAAATGCTCAGAGAGTTCAAGTGTGGGTGCGCACTGGTCGGGCTGCAGCTTCCTGGGGAGTCCAGCAGTGTGGGTGCTTCTTGCACAGCTGTTTTCCCCCAGCAAGCTCAACTTGGCACTGACAATAAGAGTGACACGTGAAAACGGTCCAAGCATCCAGGAGGTATTTCTTAAGCTGCTCTATCAAGGAGCCCAGACTTGGAGAGTTCCTACCTAAGATGTAGATGTTCTTGCCAGACCAGAAGGGAGGATCCAGAATCAAGTGCTTCTGAAAAGACCAAAGCAAAGCCAGATGTCCCGCTACACAGCCCTCCCGTGGTTGACACCCCCCCAACAGGAGGGCCCTACAGAGATAATGAGCTAGGTGTTCCCTGCTGCCCCTCCCTGATGGGACCCCCAGGAAGCTGTACCGGGTTTCCTCCATGGTAAGATAGGGACAATAATACCCCACAAGGTAGTTGTGAGTCTCTAAAAGATGTCTGTTGTGAAGGACTTAAGCCGGTGCCTGGAGCCCCGGTGGCCCTCCATGAATAGGTTCAATGTCAGGATGAGGTCGCTGGTGAGGAACGTGGTGACTCCACCAACACTCTGGGTGGGGGGACTGACTCTCTCCCAAAGACTGGCTCGCTGTGCAGCTCGTGGAAGGCTCTGGCAGGTGTTCGGGCCGTGTCGAGGTGTACTTTGAAGGCATATGGCACACCGTGTGTGACGACTTTTGGGACAAGAAGGAAGCACAGGTGGTGTGTCGGCAGCTGGGCTGCGGGACAGCCGTCTCCGCCCCGGGAAAGGCCCACTATGGCCAGGGCTCAGGCCCCATCCTTCTGGACGATGTGCAGTGCTCGGGGACTGAGGCCAATCTGGGACAGTGCTCCCACGCCGGCTGGTTCACCCACAACTGTGAGCATGGGGAAGACGCCGGTGTCACCTGCCTGGGTAAATGCCTTCCTCTCTTCTCTGGGACTTGAATTGCCATTTTTTCCCCTCATTCATGTCCTCGGTATCTTCCCAACACAGCCAGACACCTAATCTTTTTTTTTAAAGATTGCATGATTGGTTGATTGATTGATTGGAGAGTGAGAGAGAGCACACAGAGGGAAAGGGAGAAACAGAGTCCTCACTGAGCAGAGAACCCGACATGGGGCTTCATCCCAGGACCCCGGGATCATGACCTGAGCTGAACAGAGGCTTAACCCACAGAGACACCCAGGTGCCCCAAGGACACCCCAAATCTAACCCCCCCCAATTTTTGTGTCTATTTGAGAAGCCAAGGTTAGCCTATTACAAAAAAAAAAAAAATCTCTAGGTTTGAATCGAAAAGGCTTAGCCCAGGCGCAGGACGGACTACATCATTGCAGGTCGCAGTGCAAGATGAACGCGCGGGTCTCCTTTTCCAGAAATTACTTAAGAATTTCAAGACAGCAACAGCCAACAGCAGAGCATTAGAGCTCCGAGTGGGGGACCCTGATTAATAACAGGGGCATCGAACATCCTTAATAAATGTGTCCCCCATGCCTCCCCTTCCTCTTAATTTGTGTTTTTGCACATTACTTCTACTTTAACACATGGAAACAATCATATTAATAATAGTAGCACCCCAAACAATGGATTTCCTCCCTCCCACCCCCACCCCCCAACTATGAGGGAAGACACCTGTTAATTCTGATCCTTCACGTGCACTTCCTAGCCAATGATGCTGTGCCAGATAGCTCTGCTTTTTGAGGACCTCTATCTTCTAGAGACCAAGTAACCATGTTTCTAATAAGCCATCTCTGCATGATGGGGCAAGTTCAGGGGTCAGGAGCCAGTGGCAGCCCCCTCCTTGATCCTTAGCTGCCAAATATGGCAGAGTTGGAGGAGACCACTCCCCCCTTCCCCAGATCATCCTTCCAAACCTGGCATGCCAGAAAACAGATTCTAAACGATTATCAACTAGCCAAGAGCCAAGCACTCATGCATTCAGAAAATTTGCAGAAGGCTTGGCTATCCAGCATTGAACACAACGTCCCTGTCCCGTGGGATTGACTTCTAGACTATTCCACGTGCCAGCTTCTGTCACAAAGCAGCAGACTCCCCTCACTTGGTGGTGGTGGGGACCAGAACCTGCCCTGCTGGGACCTTTCCCACTGCAGGTGACTCTGTCTTGAGAGCTAGTTAAATGGGTAGAAGAGAATTTCAGTCCATAAAATCAACATTCCCAAGGCCTCTTCCTGCCTTGCAGGGGAAAGGCAGCCCCAGCCCCTCTTCCTGAACCCCTAGAACCCACTTTGTGAGCTTCCTGTGAGTCCCCGGGACACACAGAGTTGACAGGGTGTCATCTTTGCCTCATCTGGGCACTCCAGGCAGCCTAGAAAGTTACAGGAGGACTCAGCCAGTCTCTTAGGCAGCAGGTCCTTGGGTACAGCCCCTTGAGGGGAGGATGGGTCTGAGAACAGTCTAGTTAGCAAATTATCATAAGAATCTGACTTCAGGAGACGCTTGGGTGGCTCAGTTGGTTAAGTGTCTGCCTTTGGCTCAGGTCATGATCCCAGCGTCCTGAGACTGAGCCCTGAGTCAGGCTCCCTGCTCAGCAGGCAGTTTGCTTCTCCCTCTCCCCCTGCTCTTCCCCCTGCTCATGCTGGCTCTCTCTCTATCTCTTTATCAAATAAATAAATAAAGTTTTTTTTTATAAAAAGAATCTGACTTCAGGCAATTTTAAAAACACTTTTAAGTATAGTTTTAAACAGTTGGTCTCAACTGGGGATGATTTTGTTCTCCAGGGGACTTTTGTCAATGTCGAGAGACATTTTGACTGTGACCACTAGGGGGTGGTACTGGCATCTTAGAAGTCAGGGACACTACTAAACGTCCTACAACACAGCCCAAAATATCAATAGTGATGTTTCTTAAACTCTACTCTGGAATCAAGCATGTGCAGTTGATTTTGTTTGTTTTAATAGGTATGTATTAATAATGAACTGATGGTGAATTAATTATTGCTTTACTAATAAAAGCAAAGGTGTTAATAGTTCCTTCCTCGAGCGTTAACCTCAATCCAGATTTTTTCCATTAATTTCCTCTAATTAATCTACTGATTAAAGTTGTTTGAGTTTATCATTTGGGGGGAAAGAAAATCTAATTTATTTCAAATATGATATTTTGACAGATTTATTGGCTCTTTATTATAACCTTAGCATGTAAGGTATTCCAAATCTGAATACACTGAGTCACTTGATGGTTGTGTGTGAACCCTGTTGGGGCATGGAGCAGTTTCCAGTTTTCCAAGCACCTTCCCTCTGTTACACCATTTCATCCTCACACAATTCAAGCAGGCTTGTTTCATGATCCTTGTTTCATAAATAGGTAAACTGAGGCTCAGTGACAAGGTTAAGTCAAGGTCAAGTACCTTGGCCAAAGTCACATGGCAAATATCCAGGCCTCTGGATTCCACCTCTGGTGCTGTCCCCTTCACTAAGTATGCTGCATGCTGGAAAGCACCCTGACTCCAGGCAACATTGGCAAATGTGCCAAGTTGTCTTGCTGCTCTGAGACAACTCTGCCTCACTCTTCCCTCATATTTTAAGCCCCTCACCCATGCATGTGCCCCAAGCCCGGCATGCACATGTGTGCCCTTGAGTAGAACCACCCTAATTTATTTAAACCAGCACCTCCAGACCCACCTTCCAACATCACCAAAACTGAATGTTACCTGGGGAAATGAGCGATTGACCATATGATGAAGGAATGAATGTCCATGTGTTAATGAGCTCCCATGTTCTTCAAACAAATGCCCCAAACATCACAGCCAGGGTGGCCTGCCCTGAGCACAGACTCCTTTGGAAACCATTTATCTTCAAGAGTCAATTAGAGTTTTATCTCCAAGTTACAACACAATCATATTCATCACAATATGAAAACAAGTGTTTAAAATCTTCCACAGAAGGTAACGTTGGTCACCTAAGACGCACCTGTCTGGCCTGCAGGTGTTCCCACCCCCAAGGTCAGGGAAGACCCTTAAACAAACCAACCTTAGTTGAGTGTACTGGGCTATTCCTGAGCATAGAGTTCAGACCAAGAAGTCTGCTCTTCAGCGAATATTGAAAATAGCATAAAGGTCTTTCCTTCCAAACTTCCTTTTTGGAATAACCACATAGAGCACAAATTCCAGGCTGAACTCTTTCACTAGGATCATAGCACAGGGAGAACAGCCGATCCATCCAGCAAGCACAGGGCATTCCAGAATGTTTGTCCTCTTTCATGAAAGACTCATTTTATACAACTTTCTTTTCTTTCTCATAGAATATGAACATGAAACTTCAGGAGCTTTTGGTAAGAATCACACTGCAGTATATCTTTAAGGGAACGTCCCCAAATGTCCCCAATCCTCTGATTTTATAATACAACCCATGTGGAAGTGGGGGAGGGCAGAAGACAAATAATGAATTGAATCAAAAGAACTCAACCAAGGAAAGGGGGGAAAAAGGCAGCTTCTCTGCTTTATCTATGGCAGAGAGGAAGCCTTTTCTGCCCAGACTGTTTTGTTCTCATTGCCTAAATGTATTTCAGATAGTTATGGACTGAGGATACAAACGTGATTTAATAAACTATCATTCAAAGTTACAGCTGAACTGAAATTATATTTTTAAAAAACCTAACTTCAGATTTTCAGCAAATTCAAAAATAAATGGAGAAAAGCTCACCCTAAAAGACCTAAAAGACTTCCTTAGAAGTCTCTTTATAAGCCAGAGGCGTACACTCCTATAAGCACCTGACCCTTCTGTCTTTCTGGCAGAGGCACGTTCCCACAAGGGATCCAGTTCTTTTGAACAAGGTGTGAGTGACTCTGCGCTGCCCAAATACTCAATCACGTTTCACGTGCCACTGATCAGAACGAACCTGTTGAATCCAGTCCCCAAGTTATGCCCGTACCTCAACATCTACTCCATGCGGTCGCCCTTAGCTCAGTGTCTGCCCCGTGAGCCCACCATGTCCATGCGACGCTCCCCGTAAACTTGGGTGACGTCTTTGGGATGGTAATGACACCTCAACTCTTCTCTCGTCTCTCAGATGCTGAGATCCTAACGCCATTCCCTGGCGGTGAGTCAAGGTTTTCTACCTCTTCATTGCATGTGGTTTGGTGGGTCATGTGCTAACACACAGAATGATTGCACCTGGGGAATCTCTATGCGTCCACCTCACTCATAAGCCTCTGCTATTTTCTAATGAGCTGGGGAGCCTCTGCCTTGAACCCCCACTCCCATATATACGCTCAAAACACTACAACCACCTCCCCCTCTGCCTCTTAGCATCTAGCATAGTTGTACATCTAAAAACTTAATTTTGGATTTATGCGATTACTTCCCCCAGTCCCTGCAAATTAGACTTCAAACTCTGTGACAGCAAAACCAGGTGTGCGCTGTGAACTGTGACATCTGCAGTGCTGTCTGGGGTGACCCGGGGCCTGTTCCACAAATATGTGTTATGGGTGAATGCAGAATGTGTTCCTTCTCCTGACATGTAGTGTTTTTGTGTCTCTGAAAGACTGGCCACAATTGCAACTGGTGAATGGCTCAGGCAGATGTTCTGGACGTGTGGAGGTTTTCTACCACGGCCAGTGGGGCAGGGTTTGCGATGACCACTGGGACATGAATGAAGCTGATGTGGTGTGTCGGCAGCTGAACTGTGGCCGTGCCCTCGCAGCCCCTGTGAAGGCTCAGTTTGGTGAAGGAGAGGGCAAGTTTCTGCTGGATGATGTGGACTGTACAGGAAGAGAGAGTTTCCTGGGACGGTGTCCCCATTCCGGCTGGTCTGTCCATAACTGTGGTCCTGGAGAAGACGCCAGTGTCGTCTGCTCAGGTAATAGTCGCCTCTCTCTCCGAGGGTGTTCATATCATTAAGTGGGTGGCATCTCTGCTAATCCCCTAGTGACGCTTGCATCTGTGTAATCACAGACCATCTCTGGCCACACGTATGAGCTGAGAGTAAAGAGACGCTGGTAATTCAAGAGCTTCACCTTGAGCTCGGGAATTTCCAGCCACAAGATGTTGAAATGGATTTTTTTTTTTTTAATAGAGAAAAATAGTGGAAGATCTTAGTGGTTCTATTACGAGGACTAGATTTCAAAATGACTGATAAAAGACAATGTAAGTCGACAGGGACATTAATCACTCACTGAAAGCCATCTACCTTTCTTCAGGACACTGTGGGACTAAAAAGTAGTTTTTCCCACTAAAAGTTTGCAATCTAAGGAAAGCGAAGAAACTGGGAGTTTATAAATTAGAAATAGCACAGAGTTTTGTCCTGTTGATGGTGAGTCCAGGCCATGTATTGCTAATCACAAGTCTTCAACCATCTACAAATTACCGTGATCATTCCAGACCAGAGTTTTTCAATCTCAGCACTACTGATGTTTGTGAACGCATGATTCCTTGTGGAAGGGGCTGTCCCATGTCTATGAGCTCCTACCATTATCCCTCACCTGAACCAACTGAATGACCCCGCTGCCCCCAGCGCTGGCCACCAAAAATGTCTTCAGACATGGTCAAATGTCCCTTGGAGCATGTGGGATTGCTTCTGATTGAGAACAACTGGTCCAGACATAATTTCCACCAAATGCATGACTGGCATAATGAGTATTATACTACCAATGCTGAAGACATAAATGCTCATGCCAGTGGGATATAAAGGAAAAAACTTAGTGGGTCTAGAACAGTGAACTTCGTCACGTGCTAAAAATTTCAATTGTACCCAACCAGAAAGACCGTATTCATATGACACTAAGGTAATTAGCAAGTTAAGTCAATTCAAACAGCAAAAATATTGGGGGGGGGTGTTATTTTGTTTCCATCTACTTTTTATTTCTCTCCCCCCCCCTTGACTTGGCTTTGTTTTATTTCGATTACATAGTTGGAGTTGTGGTTTAGAATCCCATCAAAGCAGTCTATTCTACAAAGCCACTGGGTTCCTCCCCATTTCATGTGTGTGTGATGAGTGTCTGCCCGTTCCTGAGAGGTGTTATAGTCTGCAGGGCAGAAACAGCACAGGCACATCTGGGTGAAGGTGTGTTGTTAGATATACTGTATTAACAAACATGGTTCATTAAAATCATCTGAACTAAGGCAGGGAGAATCAAAATTTTTATATATGAGAATCACATTCTTTCATGTTAAAATTCATTTTGAATTGAAGTATCTATGGAAACAACTTCCCTTTTCCAACATAAGTCTTTCTTCTCCCCCATATTCACAGAGACTGAGTACTTCAAGCCTGCTTTGGGTAAGTGCATGCTTTTGTTTTATCGACATGCCATTTTTCATTCTATGTGGTACCTGGCAAGGTAATACGTAGATCATAAAAGAAAAAAAGGGAATAATGGTGGAAGGGTTTGGATTGCCATATTTTAACAATCATTATTTGCCATTTGCACACTCCTGGGCTATTAAGATGATGCTACCATTAAACTGAAAATATGGTTGGGCCACTTTCTTCCTTCAACAAAATTTAGCTTGATTTTCATTTCAGTCATGAGGGTTTTAATGTATTCTCTGGTATTGATCTTTTCACCCAGTGGAATTGCAGTTAAAAGCATGGTTAAGGAAATACCTTGGTAAATTATTTGTGTAGCCTGTACAACTCTGCAGCGTATGTTCTTTCCCACTGTGTGTCTTTTATGACTGGAGGACGGAGTGAATACTTTCACACGTTAACAGCCACTGAATTCTCAACCCCTCTCCCAACAGAGAATGCAGAGGAATCACCCCCAGCACCCCAAGGTAGGAAGTATTTTCATGTTGAATTTGCAGTATTTGTCCTTTCTTCATGCAAATTTTCCTTTTGGCTTAAAACCAGAAGGTTTTTTTGGTTGGTATTGCTGAAACAAACTTGAAGGGAGCAACATATTACGTATTTTGTACCTAGAAGATCAATTTACCGGTGTACTAGGAAACTGGTGAGTTCTGAAACTAGCAAACCCCAGGGGGAAAATGTTCAAGATAAGCCTGTGTAACCAGCCCCAGTGGGCCCTGGGATGAGGGAAAGACAATGGGTTTACAAGAGGAGGTTTGAGTTGAAGTTCATCTCCACCCTTGCTTCGTATGACCCTGGGCAAGCCACTCACTCCCTTTTTTTAAAAAAGGAGATAAAAACACTTCACAGAGCTCCACTTGGGTTAAAATGAAGTCATGTTCATGGAATGAAAACAAGAGCCAAATTTCATTGAGTGCGAAGGATATCCTGGGCATTTTTCTAAGACCCCGGCCTGCACAGTTGTTTCATCCTCTCATTCCGGGATCAAGAAAACTTCACTGTAAGAGTCAGACAGGAAATCTCCCAGGCTTTGTGGCTGGATGTTCACTTCTCTGTTTCTGCTCTGCTGCTGCTGCATGAAAGCAGCAGCCAGCACGGTGGGTAAGCTGCTGGGGGGTGGCGGGCGTGCCTGCCTTCCCCCAAAATTTACTTACAAAATAAGCACTGGACTGGATTTGAACCACAGGCTTCAGTGTCCCGACTCCTGTTTGAATGAATGAGTTCTAAACACTTTGCATGCATGACTTACTTAATTTTCACAACAACCTTATGAAGTAGGTATGATTATAATTCCTGCTTTATCTTGGTGAGAAAACTGAAGCATAGAGAAGCTAGTCAACTCGCCCAAGGCCAAGAAGTTAGCAAGAGGCACAGTTGCTGGTCCGTTAGATTATGATACCTTGCTTGGCTTTCATGGAGGGTTGATGTTAAAAATAGACACATTCTTCCTACTCAGTTAATTTCTTGAACCAGAGGCCATCCCACCTGTCCGCTTTCCCTCATTCCACACAACCAGTGCCTCAGAAACTTCTCAGGCTCTACGTCCGAAAGGTATGTTAAACCCATTACCATCTCCCAACTCCGCTGTTAAAACGATTCTCCTAAACTTCAGCATCTCAAATTACTGCAACGACTTTCTAAGTAGTCTTCTGCGTTCTCTCCTCTCCATCACACATGGAATCTGTTCCTGGCACAGAAACTAGAATTGGCTGGTAAATCACAAATCAGACCGTTCCTCTTAACTCAAAGCCCTCCAACGGCTTTCTGTTATATTTGGGAAAATGTCCAGATCTTTCACAGGGACCTGCAAGACTTGACAGGATCTAGTCCTCGTCTGTTTCTGACCAGTGAGAAAACACCTCATCTTGGGCTGTGCTCCCTTTTGGGTTTTTTTTTTCACCATCCCTTGAAACTGACAAGGTAGTACTCATCTTAGGGTCTTTGCACTGGCTCTTCCCTCTGTCTGGAATGCTCTTCTCCCAGATTTTTCCTCAGCTGACTCCTTGTAATCAGGTCTCAGCTAAGACATCACTCCTTCAAGAGAATTCCCCCTGAATATGCAATCCAAAATAGATTCCCTCTTAGTCATGCTCTGTTTTATCAACCTCTTCCTTATCTCTTCGTAGTACCATTTGGGATTGTCTTCAGTTTCCTTTTGTTCACCTGCTCCTCACGTGCCCTTGCCACTCCACTTTCCAGAATGTGACTTTTATGAGAGCAGGCATTTGGGCAAGTTTAAAGATTTTATTTTATTTATTTGACAGACAGATCACAAGTAGGCAGAGAGGCAGGCAGAGAGAGAGGAGGAAGCAGGCTCCCCGCGGAGCAGAGAGCCCGATGCGGGACTCGATCCCAGGATCCTGGGATCATGACCTGAGCCGAGGCAGAGGCTTTAACCCACTGAGCCACCCAGGCACCCCGGGCAAGTTTATATCAGAGCCAAGGACAGTTCCTGGCACGTAATAGGTTCTAAATAAATATCTACTGAATGAAAAAAACAATAGACACATGCTAGCATGCTGCCTCTCGTATAAAACTGGCGTTGAAGGCAACGTATTAGTCACTATCCTGCTCAGTGATCCTCAAGCAAAGACAATAACTTCATTTAGGAAGAGATCACTTATCAGGCAATTCTGCCTCCTACAAATTATTTATTAAGAATAATTCCATTGTGTGGGGCACCTGGGTGGCTCTGTGGGTTAAAGCCTCTGCCTAAGGCTCAGGTCATGATCCCAGGGTCCTGGGATCGAGCCCCACATCAGGGTCTCTGCTCAGCAGGGAGCCTGCTTCCTCCTCTCTCTCTCTCTGCCTACTTGTGATCTCTCTGTGTCAAATAAATAAAATATATATTTTTTAAAGAATAACTCCATTGTGCACCATGATTTCCATCTCCCTTCAAATTCCAGGAATTTCAAAGCTTAGCCAAATAATCAGTTCTAATAATTAGCTAAGAGTTTTGTTGGTTAGTTATTGGCTGAATTAGTTAGTTGGTTGTTTTCCTGCTAATTTCTCTTGTCCACATAGTCACTAAACTTGTATTCCTATTTCTCTGGTTTTGCTATGCAGATATATATGTCCTACTCTCAATCACTGGAAATCTGTGGGAAGGTATATTTACTCAGATTAATAGAAATTTTAACCAATGGTCCAGGAAGAACATATCATGCCACTGGTTCCTGTGGGAAGCATAAGCTGAGAAAGCAGGTCAGAAGAAGAGAGACCATGGCCTTCCTGCTTACTTGTTGTTGGGAACCCCTGAACAGGCAGGGGACCCCAGCTTCCAGGAATCCTGGCTTGCTCTTGATGTGTGGGCACCCTGAAGAGGTACATATTACATATGTACATGTTTACATATGTAATTATGTATGTATTACATACGTAATATGTAATAGCATCACATATTAAAGCTATTACCTCCAGAATCTCTTCAAAACAATCAAATCAGCAAATACTTCTGAGATTCTATCATGTCCAAAGGACTATATTTTGCCAGTTCACTATGTTTTTTAATTATTAACATGTAATGTATTATTTGTTTCAGGGGTACAGGTCTGTGAATCATCAGTCTTACATGATTCACAGCACTCACCATAGCACATACCCTCCCCAATATCCATAACCCAGCCACCCAACCCTCCTACTCTCCTCTCCTCCAGCAACCCTCAGTCTGACATTAAGAGTTTCTTATGGTTTGTCTCCCTTTCTGGTTTCATCTTGTTTCACTCCCCGCCCCCATCCCTATGATCCTCTGTCTTATTTCTCAAATCCCTTATATTGGTGAGATCATATGATAATTGTCTTTCTCTGACTGACTTACTTTGCTTAGCATAATACCCTCGAGTTCCATCCATGTCACTGTAAAGGGCAAGAATTGGGGTTTTTTTATGGCTGCACAATATTCCATTGTGTGTGTGTGTGTGTGTTTACACACCACATCTTCTTTATCCATTCATCTGTTGATGAACATCTAGGTTCTTTCCATAGTTTGGCTATTGAAGACATTGCTGCTATTAACATTTGGATGCACGTGCCCCTTCGGATCACTACATTTCTATATTTAGGGTAGGTACGCAGTAGTGTGATTGCTGGGTCGTAGGGTAGCTCTATTTTCAACTTTTTAAGGGACCGCCATACTGTTTTCCAGAGTGGCTGCACCAGTTTACATTCCCACCAACAGTGTAGGAGGGTTCACCTTTCTCTGCATACTCGCCAACATCTGTTGTTTCCTGACTTGTTAATTTTAGCCATTCTGACTGGTGTGAGGTGGTATCTCACTGTGGTTTTGATTTGTATTTCCCTGATGCCAAGTGATGTAGAGCACTTTTTCATGTGTCTGTTGGCCATCTGGATGTCTTCTTTGTAGAAATGTCTGTTCATGTCTTCTTCCCATTTCTTGATTGGATTATTTGTTCTATGGTGTTGAGTTTGATAAGTTCTTTATAGATTTTGGGTACTAATCCATTATCTGGTATGTCATTTGCAAATATCTTCTCCCATTCTGTGAGTTGTTTTTTGGTTTTGTTGACTGTTTCCTTTGCTGTGCAAAAGCTTTTTGATCTTGATGAAGTCCCAATAGTTCATTTTTGCCCTTGCTTCCCTTGCCTTTGGTGATGTTTCTAGGAAGAACTTGCTGTGGCTGAGGTCCAAGAGGGTGCTTTGTAATAGAGCTTGAAATCTGGAATTGTGATGCCATTGACTTTGCTTTTCTTTTTCAACAGTCTTCTGGCTATTCAGGGTCTTTTCTTTTTCCATATAAATTTTAGAATTTTTTGTTCCATTTCTTTGAAAAAAGTAGATGGTATTTTGATAGGGATTGCATTAAATGTGTAGACTGCTCTATGTAGCCTAGACATTTTTACAATATTTATTCTTCCAATCCATGAGTATGGGACGTTTTTCCATTTCTTTGTGTCTTCCTCCATTTCTTTCATGAGTACTCTATAGTTTTCTGAGTACAGATTCTTTGCCTCTTTGGTTAGATTTATTCCTAGTATCTTATGCTTTGGGGTGCAGTTATAAATAGGATTGACCCCTTAATTCCTCTTTCTTCTGTCTTGCTGTTGGTGTATAGAAATGCAACTGATTTCTGTGCATTGATTTTATATCCTGACACTTTACTGAATTCCTGTATGAGTTCTAGCAGTTTTGGAGTGGAGTCTTTTGGGTTTTCCACATGAAGTATCATATCATCTGCAAAGAGTGAGAGTTTGACTTCTTCTTTGCTGATTTGGGTACATTTTATTTTATTTTATTTTTGTTCTTCTTGTCTGATTGCTGAGGCTAGGACTTCTAGTACTGTCTTGAATAGCAGTGGTGATAGTGGACATCCCTGCCATGTTCCTGACCTTAGGAGGAAAGTTCTCAGTTTTTCCCATTGAGAATGATATTCACTGTTTGTTTTTCATAGTTAGCTTTTATGATATTGAGGCATATAACCCCTATCCCTACACTTTGAAGAGTTTTTATCAAGGAAGGATGCTATACTTTGTCAAATGCTTTTCAGCATCTATTGAGAGTATCATATGGTTCTTGTTCTTTTTTTTATTAAGGTGTTGCATCACATTGATTGATTTGCAGATGTTGAACCAACCTTGCAGCCCAGGAATAAATCCCACTTGGTCATAGCAAATAATCCTTTTAATGTACTGTTGGATCCTTTGGCTAGTATTTTGGCGAGAATTATTGCATCCATTTTCGTCAAGGATATTGGTCTATAATTCTCCTTTCTGATGGGGTCTTTGTCTCTGAGATTTGTAAATTTTACTATTAGATGATGGGGTGTTGACCAATTTTTATTGATTTTAAAGGGGGTTCTTTGTGCCTCTTGGATTTTGATTCTTGTTTCCTCCCCCAAATTAGGGAAGTTCTCTGCTATAATTTGCTCCAATATACCTGCTGTCCCTCTCTCTTTTTTTTTTTCTTCTTCTGGGATCCCAGTTATTCTAACATTGTTTCATCTTATGGTATCACTTGTCTCTCAAATTCTCCCCTAATGATCCAGTAGTTGTTTATCCCTCTTTTTCTCAGCTTCTTTATTCTCCATCATTTAGTCTTCTATATCACTAATTCTCTCTTCTGCCTCATTTATCCTAGCAGTGAGAGCCTTCATTTTTATTGCACCTCACTAATAGTTTTTTTTTTTTTTACTTGGTCAGATTTTAGTTCTTCTATTTCTCCAGAAAGGGATTCTCTTGTATCTTCTATGCTTTTTTTTTTTTTTCAAGCCAAGCTATCATCTTTTTAATTATCATTTTGAACTCTAGTTCTGACACCTTACTAATTTCCATGTTGATTAGGTCCCTGGCAGTTGGTACTGTGTCTTGTTTTTTTTTTTTTTGTTTTTGTTTTTGTTTTTGTTTTTTAAGTGAATTTTTCTTCCTTGTCATTTTGTCAGAAAAGAATAGATGGATGAGAGAAAAGAATGCTAAAAGTGTAATAACGACCCTAAAAAAAATATGGTAATCAAATCAGAAGAGACCCAAATCTGGGGGGAGAAGAAAAGAAAAATGAATAAATAAATATATATAGATAGATATAGATATAGATACAGATATATATGATTAGGCTGGTGAATAGAACAGAGCCACACACTTGATTTGGGGTGTATTTTGGTCTGTTAGAAGAAACTGTCTCCCAAAATTTTAAAGAAAAAAAAAGTGTGTTTGTGTCTGTGTGTGTGTGTGTGTAAACATGGAGAAGGGATGGATGACTAAAAAGATGAAAATTTAAAAAGATTTAGGGGTGCCTGGGCAGCTCAGTCATTAAGCATCTATTTTCAGCTCAGGTCATGATCTCAAGGTCCTGGGATCTAGCCCCATATCAGGCTCCCTGCTCAGCCAGAAGCCTCCTTCTCCCTCTCCCACTCCTTTCTTGCTATCTCATTCTCTGTCAAATAAATAAATAAAATCTTTTTTAGAAGATTTTAAAAAAGGAATTGAAAAAGATAAGCAGTTGGTTGAAAAAAGAAAAAAATAATAGGAGAGAATGTGATCAGGCTGGAGACTAGAACAAAGCCATACACTAGATTTAGGGTATATTTCGATCTATTAAAAAAAACTCTATCCCACAATTTTTAAGAAAGAAAAACATATGTATACAAAAAATAAGGTTAAACACAATGAAGGGATAGAATATGACTATAAAAATGAAAATTTGTGAAAAAGATTTTTAAAAAGGTATTGAGAAGATAAAATAGTGAAAATAGGTTAAAAGGGGAAAGAGGAAAAACTAAAAAAAATAGAAAAAGAAAAAAATAACGAAAATTTTAAAAATTTAACTTTGAAAGACTAAAGAATCATGGGGAAAAAGTCATGAATTCTATGTTACTTTCCCGAGCTCTGGAGTTCCGAGTTCTCATTGATTGGTGAGCTTGGTCTTGGTTGGCTGTTCTTGCTGATCTTCTGGGGGAGGGCCCTGTTGCCATGATTCTCAAATGTTTTTGCCAGAGGCGGAATTGCGCTGCCCTTGCCAGGGGCTGGGCTAAGCAATCTGCTCTGGTTGACTCTCGGAGCTTTTGTTCTGAACGCTTTCCATAGAGCTTTGGAGGATAGGAATGAAAATGGCAGCCTGCCAATCCCAGGCCCAGAGGAGCCAAGAGCTCTGGACCCCACTTCTCAGTGCGGCCTCGGAGAGAAGCAATCAATCAATCCCTTCCAGCTCCCTGGTCTCCAGCTATGCTCTGAGCTCACCCGGCCTGTGACCGAGCATTTCTGTTTCTGGCACATGACCCCGTTTGGAGTCTCCAAACCCAGCAGACTCCTGCTGGAGGAAGGGGGGATCTCTCCAGATCTGCCACTTCTGGGGTCACTGCTCAAGAAGAACAGTGGCCCAACTGTGCCTTAGATCACATTTAAGGTAACCCCAAGGGCCCTGAGAGTTCACTGTTCAGCCCTGTCTCTGCAGTCAGTTTCCCCACTCTAATATGTGGCAACTCTGCCACACTCAGCACCCTGGGTCTTTCTGCAACCCCCAGGGTCTTGAGACGACACTGTCCCCACGAGGGCTCCATCTCCAGCTTAGCCTCTGGAGCAATGTCCCTCAGTGGAACAGATTTCTAAAAGTTCCAGTTCTGTGCCCCACTCTTCTACCACTTGCTGGGAGCCGGCTCCTCCCCCTGCGGTCTCTCTTCCTTATGTCACCTCAGATTCACTTCTCCTCACGTCCTACCTTCCAGAAAGTGGCCGCTTTTCTGTTCCTAGAATTGCTGCTTTTCTGTTGTATTGCCTGATGATTTTGTAGGTGTTCAGAATGGTTTGATTACTATCTAGCTGAATTCCTGGAACCAGACGAAAATTAGGTCTCCTGCTCCTCTGCCATTGTGCTCCTCCCCTCCCCCCGAGAGTTCACTATATTTTACACTTTCATATTTGGACCTGTCTCATTGAAGATTTGTTGAATATCAGTAAGTATGTAAAGTAAAAGCTGTTCAATTTAACTGAAGAAAAAACAGGTCCATTTATTTGTACCAATAGGAGATGGAAATTCAGCAACCATATTATCAAGTAAAAGAATACTTTTGTGCTGTTTTCTCTGGGAATATTTCTGATTACCCGATCAAATTCAGAAAAAAAAATGAGTCACTGTTGAGTTGTTTTGCTGATTGACTCATTATAACCTGCCCCTTACTTGTGAGTATCTGTGGAGCTGATTTCCAGGGTGTTGCCATCAATTGATTCACTAACTTCTTTTTAAAAAATGAGCTTACAATGCCATTTTTTGAATAAAGACTAGAAACCATTTTGAACATAGTGTTCTTCTAATTATCTTTAATTTCATTTTGGCCAGCTGCTCTGAGAATATCCAAACTCTTTTAACTTTTATAAATGATATGTCTCAAATTTTCTTTGGAGGAAGCATCATTTGGTTACATGTAATATTTGATTATTGTAGGTGTTTTGAATGGCTGCTATAACAAATTGTTACTTAGTGGCATAAATAACCCAAGGATATTATCTTGTCGTTCTAGAGGTCAGAAGTCCAAAATAAATTTCACTGAATTAAAATCAGGATGTCATGCGGCACCTGGGTGTCTCAGTGGGTTGAGCCTCTGCCTTCAGCTCAGGTCATGATCTCAGGGTCCTGGGATCAAGCCCTGCATCAGGCTCTCTGCTCGGCAGGGAGTCTGCTTCCCCCTCTCTCTCTGCCTACTTGTGATATCTGTGTGTGTGTGTGTGTGTGTGTGTGTGTGTGTGAAATAAATAAAATCTTAAAAAAATAAAATAAAAAAATAAAATCGGGGTGTCAGCCAAGCTATGTTCATTCTGGAGACTCTAGAGGAGAATCCATTTCCTTGCTTTTTCCAGCTTCTAGAGGTGTTCGAATTCTTTGGCTTATGGCCCCATTTCTCTGTCTTCAAAGATAACAGTGTAGTGTTTTCAGATTTCTCTCTGAATATCTTCTTCTGCCTTTGTTTCCTCTTTTAAGAATGCTTGTGATTACAGGGAGCCCACCTGGACAATCAGGATAATGTCCTTTATCTTAAGACAGCTGATTAGCAACTTTAATTCCATCTGCAGCCTTAATTCCCCTTGCTGTGTAACAGGATATAGTCATAGTTTCCAAGGATTAGGATGTGGACATCTTTGAGGGTCCAGTATGCTGCCCCCCCCACACTTAAATACAATTCCATAGTTGCTATGCTCAGTGGCACAGAGGTGGACACATCTCTGAATGTACACTGAAATATGGTGACCCAGAAAGCAAGCAGAGAAGGGTGCGATAAAAAAGGGGTAGCTTCTACCTGAGTCAATACAAGAAGAAAAGCAATGTTGTCATCCACGGTTGTTTCTTCTGTCAGTGTTCCTAAGGGATACTCCAGTAATTCCCAGGGCTACATAGTGTGCAGAGTCAGGTCTGGAGATGGGAGACATTGTGGGATTGTGTGGATTTCTGGAGAGTTATCATGCTGGGATAGTACCTATCACAGCCGCAGAACCACACGTCAGTAACGAAATAGGCTGAGACAGGAAACAAGCAGAGAAAACCCATGGAAGTCATTCAGGGGGCCTGACAGTCCAGACCACCACCCAACTCTCAGGGCGAATATTCAGATCCAACACACGTCGTTCTCATCACAAAACACCAAACACCTGCACCAAAACATCGAGGATGGGAGGGAGGGAATGCAGCTGACTGAGCTGGGGATCCTCGGGACCGAGGATCAGCAGCTGAGAGGTGACCTAGGCTCTATCACTTATGTTATGGTCACTTCAAAGTTGAAGGAAAATGACCCTTTGTGAGATGACAGAGAGTCCCTGGTCGTCCACATCTCCAAGCCGTTGTGAGTGGTTACTTACAGCTAACAGACGTTTCTTCATTACAGTTCTACCTACTGCCAGCTCAGCTCAGCTCTCTCCCGTGACTCTGGCACGTCGGACATTGCCAGGTAGGACCCCCCAGGCACCCCTCGGCCCCACCCACTACCACTACCGCCATTACTGGATTTCTGGCTCTTCTTGTCATGAGAGTGAGGGGTTCCGCCACCACCAGTAGACCCTGCTGATGTTCTGTTTGAGGCTGAACGACTCGAGAAGGGCCCTGAGAGAGCTGGGATTTCATGCTGTTCGGCTTCATTTTATGTTTATTACCCATGGCTTTACAACCAAAAATCATCATAACACGTTTCACAAATTTCCCATGTTTCACAAATGTAAGGAGTAAGAGGAAAAGAGGTAGGGGTGTGTGTGTGTGTGTGTTTGTGTGTGTGAGAGAGAGAGAGTAAGAGGGTGATAGTACAAAAAGCGTCACCTTCTATCTACATTTTGAATTTAAGAAAGACAGCATCTGGCCTTATGTCTGGAAAGTGTCCAACCTGGAAAGACTCCATTATTTTCCGTATCAGTGAAAGGGACACCCTTCCTAGTCATGGGGAGTAGTGGTCACAATTATTTTATCATTGGGCTCCTGGATGCTGACTCATCTGTAACTATTGACATTTCAATTATACCATCAAATAATCCATATTCTGCCAATGATGACAACAACCCCGAAGGAGCCCTCATACCTGTACTGTCCATGTGACTACTGACTCCTTGAAATGTGGCTCCACAGAACAGACACCTGCTGTGCGTGTCCAATACACGCTGGGTCTTTCAAAGACATGATATGATAAAAAGAATGTAGAATTCCTCTGATTAACATCTTTATATTGACTACATGTTGAAATGATAATATTTTAGATATATTGGGTTAAATAAGACATATTGTTGGGGCGCATGGGTGGCTCAGTCAGCTAGACATCCATCTCTTGATTTCAGCCCAGGTCATGATCTCAAGGTTGTGAGATCGAGCCCTGCATCAGGCTCTGCGTTGACTGTGGAACCTGCTTGGGATTCTCTCTCCCTCTCCCCCTCCCCCACCCTGCTTACACACACATGCACAAAGGCATGTGTACTCTCCCTCAAAAAAAGATATATTGCTGAAATTAATTCCACCTGTTTCTTTTAACTTTTTTAAATGAGGCTATCAGAAAATTTTAAATTACATATGTGGCTCACATTTTCTTTCTAGTAGACATGCCATCTTATGCCACATCAGACAGCCTGACATGAATTTTCTTATCTGACCTTCCCAATACCTGGAGATGGAACTTCTATCACCCCTTTTTCTGAACGGGAGAAACTCATGCTCAGCTAGGTCAGATACTGTCCCCAAGGTCAATGGAATGATTAATATAGACAATCTGACTTCAAAATCCTAGAGCTTAATCTCTGAACTATCTTAACTCTCTAAATTGCTTTAAAATCCTTAAACTACTGGGAGCCTGGGTGGCTCAGTTTGTTAAGTGTCTGCCCTTGGCTCAGGACTTGACCCAGGGTCCTGGAATTGAGCCAGGCATCAGGTTCCCTGCTCAGCGGGGAGTCTGCTTCTCCCTCTCTCTTTATCCATGCCCCCCTCCCCCTCTCATGCCCTCTCTCTCTGTCTCTCTCAAATAAATAAATAAACAAAATCTTTTAAAATATACTTCAGTGTAAGCATTTTTAATAGTTTCTAAAGAAGACTGACCGGGCATGTTACCTATTTAGAAACCATAAGGATCCATTTGTAGCAACGGAAGCTGAGAGTCAAAAGATGGGCTAATATCTGAACCAGGCCTGCATTTATTTTCTTATTCTTCCATTTCTCCAACACCCACATGTCCACTGCCTATCAGTGGTCCACTAGGACTCCAGTGTCTCCCCCCTGCACACCTTGTCCAATCTTTCCCATCCCAAGCTGGCAGCAGTACTCCCCCTTCTAGATTCCCAGCTCTGTGTCTGTCCTCACCTTGAGCTTTTATTCCTCTCCTGATTGTTCTTTGTATCCACTTGTTGCTCCAATGACATGGTCAGCTTCTTGGAGCAGACAATCCACATGCTTTTCATCCATGACATTGTCTCCACCCTCACTCCAGCACCCCCCTCCCCCACACAGTCTCAAGAACAAGGCTCACTCTCTGACGGGCACTCCGTGTTTGTTAAATGAAGAAATAAGTAAATGCTTGGATAAATGAATCCCATCTGACTGATCTCAGGTTGCGTATCTATGTCTCCTTCCAAATATTAACAAAAGAGAGATCAAACACATTAAATTCTTATATCTTTTGTCTAAGTGACTAAGGATTCTTTTGAAATCTGAGTGACATATTCCATTCACTTGCCAGTACAATGCTCAGAGCCAAGTGCTGGACCACGGGGTTTGGGGCCACTCTCTCCTACCTCCCAGCTGTGTGGTCCTCACCAGTTTTTCTTTGCCTCTTTGCACTCAGTTTTCTTATTGGAAATGGGGGTAATAACTATGCATTTCAAGGAGTTGTGAGGAGTGTATCAATGAGTTTGTGTAAAGTACTTTGAGGACAGTGTGGTGCAGCCATGTGATGCGTGTAGCCGTGTGATGTGAGTATAGGCTTCTGTGCCTTCAGGTGTGTCCTTGGAACAGCACTGTTCAAGGAAGAAGGTTTCTGCTCCATGATTTCTAGGTTGGGTAATTAGGATACATCATTCCTGCTCTTTGCTTATAGTCATGGCCATTTTGTCCAAATTCCTCTCCCAGCACCTGGAAACCCCCAAATTACTTTCTATCTCTACAGATTTACCTGTTCTTGATATTTCACATGAATGGAGTCAAGCAGTGTGTGGTCTTTTGTGTCTGGCATGATATTATCAAGGTTGCTGTTCCCTTTAAAATTCTCTATGTTGAATGAGCTCATATAGAGCTAATTGAATTCTTCTCTTGGAAACATGAAGCAGATGGAAAAAAGTCCTTCCCTTTCTATTTGGTGTCAAACATCAGGGGTCATTTTCCTTGTGTTTTTTCCCCAACAGCACTCTCAACATCCACCGTCCCAGAAAATGTTAATCGCCCAACCACATCATCAGGAAGGCCAACAAGCTATGAGCTACAACCCCCCAAAATGGGTATGATACCTTGTATTTGCTACTCGCAGCATTCAAACCCATAGGAAGGATGAACTAAACCTTAGGGCCAGGGAAAATCCACAACCAAGAGATCCAGGGGTAATGTGATGCCAGTGTTAGATTCCATACCAGATTTTATGCTCAACTTTGTCTGCCTAGCTCATCACTGTCCCTCTAGCAGCTATCACAGTGGTTGGCACACAGTAAGCACCCAACAAAGTTGGCCGAATCAATAAATGAATGTACAAGTGGTGCACGTGTGGACCTGCAACTTAACCCCTCTTGGGGTCACTTCAGTCTTGGCTAAGAACCACCCTGCTCATCAGTGCAGAGGCCAGAGTGGAGGCAAATCCCTCCGTGAAGCCAAATCCTTCTACCAAATATTTTTTCTCAAGCTCAGCAGATAATGCAAAGTTACCAACTATCTTATCAGGTAGAACAATGATTCCAACCCTTTGTCCTCCAGATGGGAGGTACAAACAGATGGGTCATGCCACTAGGTTATGGGATGTCCTCTGTGCAGTCATCCAAGATAATCAGCATCCTGATAAACAGAATCCTTTTAAAACTTTTGTGCAATTCAGCAATGACTTATTTTACTACTGAAGAGCATATGCAGAACCTGGAGCTGATGTAGGGCCAGAGAAAGCAAGACATTTGGGGGCAGCAGGATCACAATTACAAGCTTCCTATCAGCAGCCTGGACTTGACTGCAATCTCATTAAAAAGTCATTCTTCCTGAGTGTGTGGCCAGTCCAAATGTTTTGGAAAGGTGCGGCATAGCTGGTGGCTCTTCACCCGTCATTAGTCGAGTCCTTTTCTGACATGTTGTCCTGTGCCTGTCTCAGGAAGAGAAATTTCAGTTCTTTTTTTCTTTGTTTAAGTAGGTATTCAATAATATTTTTATTTAAATTCAATTAATTAACATCTAGTTTATTATTAGTCTCAGACATAGAGTTTAGTGATCCATCACTTGCATATAACACCCAGTGCTCATTACATCAAATGCCCTCCTTAATGCTCGTCACCCAGTTACCTGTTCCCCCATCCCCCCATCCCCCCACCTCTCCGGCAACCCTCAGTTTACTTTATGGAGTTAAGAGTTTCAGTTCTAATCACTGTTTCCATGTTGTTCCAGTTCTACCTGTGGTTGACTCACTGTCTTCCAGCCGCAGAGCCAATGTTCCTTGGCCCAACCCGTCAGGTCAGCAGCCTTCCCCGTAGGATGCACCATTGCAGGAATTGCCATTGCCCTTGAAGAGCCAGGGGGTCACCACAATGGGGGAAGGAGCCTGGGGGCTGCAGTCAGAGGCCTGAAAATCGCCCATGGAAGATGACAGTGAGAGGAGGAAAGATCACCACCTCCAGGACGGGTCTGGGCCTCTGACCACTTTGGCACCTGATCGTTCTCACTCTCCTGCTATCCCAGCAAAGCATTCTAAAGTTCAGAAAATACAGAGATTAAGAAATCACATAACCATGTCCCCTTTACCTACAGATGACCAATGCTTACATTTTGTTATATTGGTTTTCCAGCCTTACCAAGAAATAAAGCATCACAGATAAACATGAAGTTCCCCCAATCCCTCAGGCCCAGTCTCTGTTTTCTCCTTCTTCCTCAGAGACAAACACCCTCTTGAATTTTGGATGTATCTCCAGCTTTAGTATCTTTACAAATGGGAATTATATGATCTCTCCATATGTCATTTTGTGTTTTTCTTTCACACAAATTACCTTATCCCCTATATGTCATTCAGTACCTCTTATTCTTTACTCAGAGTTATGTTTTCGATATTCACCCATGTTGAGATATTTATGTATATTTCCCTGCTTTTAACTGCTGTAGTGTTACATTTTTTGAATAAGCCATTTAAATTTCCCCACTGATGGAAATGCATTTTCTTAATTTATCATGTCTTCCCTGTTGATGTCAAGTCCTAAAATACTAGTGCTTGATAAATACATATTCCACACATGTGGAATGGAATGGAATATATATTTTTATTATTATTTATTAAATATTATTTATTTTATCTAATTTGCTTTGTTTAGTGACTGGTAAAAAGCACATTGCACAGTGGAGTAATCACTAAGCAATATTCTCCTAGAATGCTCTTATATTTGTGGAGTAATCACAGGGTTCCCCTTAATCTGTAAGCAAGGCAGATGGGGTGAGTTCAAGAGGAAAGTTTCAAAAACTTACCTTAATTTTCATTTCCACAGGGGATTGGCCCACACTGAGGCTGGTAAATGGCCCCGGGAGATGCTCTGGACGGGTGGAAGTTTTCTACCAGGGCACCTGGGGGTCTGTGTGCGGTGATGGCTGGGATCTGAAGGAGGCACATGTCGTGTGCAGGCAGCTTGGGTGTGGCCGGGCAGTGTCTGCCCCCTTGGGTGCCCATTTTGGTCCACGCTCTGGAAAGATTCTCCTGGACAATGTGCACTGCAGTGGTGAGGAGAGCCACCTGGCCCTGTGCGTCCATGATGCCTGGTTCTCTCACAAGTGCAGTCAGGAGGAGGATGTTGGAGCCATCTGCTCAGGTGAGAGGTCTTTGTGTGATCTGAATGACTCTGAAAGAATGGGTTATTACAGAAACTGAGCAATCAGCCTGTGGTCCCATCCAGCAATGGTGATGGCTTCCTCTCTTTACACTAACAGGTTCTCTGATGACAACCTCCTCCCTTCCAGGTAAGGCTGACTCCAGCCATTTTTATATCCCATTCTTAGCTCTAGTTCTGGATAGCTAATATTTATATGTGTGATAGAAGTGAAATGAAAATGACCCCATTAAATCAAGCTGTGAGTAGTTTACAGAAGTTGATTTGTTGGGTCCATATAGCTTGAAACCTAAAAGGTTTTCCCAGTCTATAGTTCAACCCACCATAACACAGGGAACTCAGAACACAGGCATGGTACTGACCTTGCTCTCATGTGCTCAGGTTCTCTCTGAGAAAACCTGCTAATCCTGACCTGAATGACCCTTCTTCTGGGCAAATGCTTGATGGTAGATCTCAGGCACAATTGAGGTGCGACTTGGCGGAGAGCTCGACAGTGAAGAGCAGTATCAGCAAAGGAACCAACTAACCACCCCATCACTCAGGTGTAGGAATCTTTCTAAGTTAGAGTGAAATTACCAGGTTTCCAGAGTAATTAGATCAGAAAATAATCCTTCTGGAGTCTGTGGGACCTTGTCCTTTCCAACAGGTGAAGAAAGAAACAACATCAGTTAAAAATTTATCCTTATGTGCCTTTAGAGTTCCTCTGCCATTAGGAAGAACCCTGAGCCATTGCAATCTTTTTTTTTTCTTTCATCCTAAAGCAGTTGGTGTTTTATTTTATTGTGTATCATAATTACCCAGAGGGCCTATTAATACACGGGTTGCTGGGCCACAACTCCAGAGTTCCTGATTCAGTGGGTCTAGGGTGGGGTGTAAGAATTTACAATTCCAACAAGTCCAGGATGCCTATGTGGCTGGTCTGGGGATCACAGTTTGAGAACCACTGTCTTAAAAGAAAGAAGGAATCTTTCTTATCCTAATAAATAGAAGCAGAATTACCATCATCTTCATCATCATTATCATCATTCTCACCATCATCATCATCATCATCACCATTGTCATCGTCATCATTATTGTCAACACCACCATCATCACCATTGTCATCATCACCGCCATTGTCATCCTCATTATCGTCATCCTTACCATTGTCATCGTCATCACCACCATCGTCATCATCATTGTCACCACCAGCATCATCACCATTGTCATCATCACCATCATCACCTTTGCCATTGCCATCATTGCCCTCCTCATCACCATTATTGCTGGCATCGTCATCATCACCATTGGCATCATCATCGTCGTTGCCATCATCATTGTCATCATCACCATTATTGATGTCACCATCCTCAGTGCCATTATCCACATCCTCATTACCAATACCATCACTACCACCAGCAAAAGCTATTCTATCTGGTAAGTCAAACTTTGTATTTATGCATCACATCTCTGGTTGTTTTTAGTTTACATGCTTTTTAACTGTTATGTGTACACAAAGCTAAGCATCCAAACAAGAGTATGAGTAAATTATTAAGAGATTTGCAAATATCTGGATATCGATGAATATGTGAGAAATCAGGTCTCTGTGGATGATTCATTTTCTATTTATAGCTAGGAGTCTGAGACTGCATTCATGGCCTCTTCTTCATCTGATTGCTACTGTCCTAATCCAAATTCTCATCACCTCTTTCTCCCTGGATGAACACAGGCTTCTCTTAACTGGCTTCCCTGCCTGCTTGCTCCCAACATTACAGTCCATTATTTACATGCAATCAAAGTTACCTTTCAAAAGTAAAAGTCAGAGGACACCTGAGTGGCTCAGCCAGTTAAGTGACTGCCTTCTGCTCAAGTCATTATATCAGGGTCCTGGGATCTAGTCCCATGTAGGGCTCCCTGCTCAGTGGGAATCTGCTTCTCCCTCTCCCTCTCCTTGCTCATTCTCTGTCTCTCTAGTAAATAAACAAAATCTTTTTAAAAAAACTAAAAGTCAGACTTATTGAGATCTAATTTATTTACAGTAAAAATCACTATGTAGTTTAAAGAATTTTGACAAAAGGTTGAAGTTGTGTAACCATCACCACCAAGATAGATAGCATTTCTATTACCATAAGGAGTTTCCTCATGCCTCTTTTTAGTCAATTCCCTCACTCAACACCTAACCACCCCTGTCCTGGCAACCACCAATATTATTTCTGCCCCCATAGGTTTGACTTTTCCAGAATATTATCTAAGTTAGTCAGATAATATGTAGCATTTTGTGTTTGGCTTCTTATCATAATGCTTTAGAGAATCACCCATGTAGCTCCATGTATTAGACACCCATTCTTTTTTATTGCTGAGTAGTATTGTACTTTACAGATGAGCCAAATATGTGTATCTATTTGCCACTTGATGGATATTGAGTTTATTTTTTATTATTGACTATTATTAATTAAGCTGATTGAAACCTTCATATACAAATTACAAACCATTTTCCAAGGTGGCTATACCATTTTGCATTCCCACCTAAAATATATGAGATTTACAATTGCTCCACATACTTGTCGACACTTGGATTTTCTACTTTTTGTTTGGTCGTTATAGTCTCTCTCCTATAATGAGAATGATATCTCTTTGTGGTTTTAATTTGCTTTACCCTATGACTAGTGATAGTAAGTGCATTTTAATGTGTTTATTTGCATCTCTTCTTTGGTGAAGTGTGTGTATAAATCTTTTATCTTTTATTTTTTTAAGATTTTATTTATTTATTTATTTATTGGACAGATAAAGATCACAAGTAGGCAGAGAGACAGGCAGAAACAGGGGGAAGCAGGCTCCCTGCTGAGCAGAAAGCCCAGTGTGAGTCTCGATCCCAGGACCCTGAGATCATGACCTGAGCCGAAGGCAGAGGCTTTAACCCACTGTGCCACCCAGGTGCCCCTAAATCTTTTATCTTTTTTTAATTGAGATATCTTATCATGTTGTAAGATAGGTCTTTATATATCAAATATTATACATTTTAAAATACTAGATACAAGTATTTTCTCAGATGTGTGTTTGGCAAATATTTTCTCTCAGTCTATAACCTGCCTTTTCATTTTCTTAAAAGTGTTTTTTGAAGGACAGAATTTTTTCAGTTTTAATGAATTCTGATTTCCCAAGATTTTTTTTTCTTTAACCAAATAGGCTTTTGTGTCTCATCTAAGAAATCTTCACTTGACCAGAAGTCTGAAAGATTTTTTTCCTGTTTTCTTCTAGAGGTTTCATAGTTGTCAATTTTACATTTAGCTCTATGATCCATTTTTGTTGATTTTTAAATTTGGTTCCAAGGACTTTTTCCATATACATCTTTAATCATTTCAATACCATTTGTCTAAAAGACTCTCCTAATTCCACTAAAATAATTTGGCACTTCTGTCAAAAATAAAATAATCATTAATACTTGGGCCTATTTCTAAACTCCCTCTTGTCCCTCTGACTTATGTGACAATTCTCATGCAGATATCACATTGTCTCAATTCCTGCAGCTTTACAATAAGTCATGAAATCAGGTAGTGTGGATGCTTCAACTTTATTCTTTTTTCTTCTTTTTTAAAAACTGTTTTGGTTAACCTAGGTTTTTGGCCTTTCATATAAAATTTTAGAGTCAACTTGTCAATCTCTACAAAAAATATCTTGTTTCATTTATTCTTCTCCTTCCCCCTTAACTCCCCATGTTGCATCTCCACTTGCTCATATCAGGGAGATTCATAGGATAGTTGTCTTTCTCCGCTTGACTTATTTCGCTAAGCATGATACCCTCTAGTTCATCCACGTCTTCGCAAATGGCAAGATTTCATTTCTTTTGATGGCTGCATAGTATTCCATTGTGTATATACAAGATGGGATTGGGAGGGAGACAAACCATAATTGACTCTTAATCTCACAAAACAAACTGAGGGTTGCTGGGGGGAGGGGGGTTGGAAGAAGGGGGGTGGGATTGTGGACATTTGGGAGGGTATGTGCTATGGTGAGTGCTGTGAAGTGTGTAAACCTGGTGATTCACAGACCTGTACCCCTGGGGATAAAAATATATTATATGTTTATAAAAAATTAAAAAACTATCTGCTGGAATTTTTAGTTTAGATTGTACTGAGTCTATATGTAAATTCAGGGAAAATTGACATCTTAATAATACTGAGTTTCTGATCATCAATAAGGCGTATCTCTTCATTTATTGAGATCTTTCATTTATCTCAATATATATTTTTCCATGTACAAATTTTGCTCATAGTTATCAGACCTATCCATAATAATTTCATGGTTTTGGATGTTATTGTAAAACGTATTTTTAAAACTTTCTATTTTGATATTTATCTTTGTGGGTAGGGAATTATTTTCCCAAAACAAGGAAGTATTTATCATTGGAGATACTATAGTAATTTTTTAGTATATTCATTTCTTAGTTTATAAAATTCTTTCCTATCCATTATCAGATTTGATTCCCAGTTTTACAGATCAGAAAACAGATGTTCATTTGTAATATGTGGTAGAGTAAGAATCAGGTTCCAGAGTAGAACACTCCTGTCTTTGGACTGGAAATTCACTAAAACCCTTTAGAACTGGCTTTTGTATTTCACCAAGAGATACTAGAAATTGGTTTGGTGTGCCAGGTAACTTTCCCTCTTCTCAGCTTCAGTTGGGCATCTATGAGGGGCTTTTCATCACTAATCATGTTTTCTTTTTATTGTAGTTGCTGAAATGACAATGACACCCATTACCTCCGAGGAAGAGCAAACACCAACAGGTATTTAAAAATGCAGCTTTTTTTTAGTTTATGCTGAAATCTTTTAGCTTATAATTTATTCAAGTTTCCAAGTTATTTTGTGTTTCTAGAAAGAAGAAGAAAATAAAAATTAAAAAATAAAAATAAAATTATGAATAAAAAAAAAAGAAGAAGTTTAATAGCAAACATTGCTGGTAGTCTCCAGTCCCTACCAGAATCCTTTGGGCAGTTAAATAAAGATGTTTCTGAGAATATGCCCCCAGAACTACCAGATCAACATGTTAAGATGAATTGTACACACATACACACACACACCACACAGGCTCAATGGTCTGATGAATTTGGGAAACATTGCAGTAAAAAAATTAAACAGGTTTCTTTACTACAGGATGTCTAGGAGCCTTTAATATACAGTTAATCCTATAAATGCCCACTAGAAGTCATATTAGGCCATGGTCATGACATATACTTGACCCAAATTCCTTTTCATTATGTATCATCTCTTAGGAAGTTTTCTGCAAAATATCAGTAAGAAAAATGTAAAAATCCTAGTATCTGGGATGCATACATATACTACCACATTATTCTAAGCAAATTAAAATGCAGGGCACCTGGCTGACTCAGTCCATGGGGCAGGTGACTCTTGATCTTGGGGTTGTGAGTTTGAGCCCCATGTTGGATGTAGAGATTACTTAAAAATAAAATCTTTAAAGAAGTACCTATTCCTTCATGTCCCTGAATGTCTGAATTCAAGGTCACTGTCCTCTAATACGTGTGCTGCCTGAAAGAGGTCTACACCCTCCCCTTCCACACATTTCTCAAGGCAGCTTCCCCTGCTCTCCACAAAAGGACATGTCCTGTATATTTCTGTCTTTTCTGTTGGCACCCTTCATAATCCACCTTATATTACATTCCTTGTATACGTATCCCAGCTTCTGAGTGAGATATAAGCCTTTTAAACGCAGGTACTGTGTCTCAGTTTCTTTGTATTGAATAAGTATTTGTTACGAATGGTAGCTCACAGCATTATTAATTTGCAAAGCTGATTTTATTGCCTTTAGGTCTCCTTAAGTATGATGTTCTTAAGTTTATCTTATTTCTTAAGAATTTATTTCCACTGGGCCAGGGAGTCAAAGATAAGTTTACCATGAGTATCTAAAGCATGTCCAAAAAGCTAAACAATCTTATTTGATGGTGATGATGGTGACTTACTTAGATGAATCAAGAGAAAACACAAAGTTCCAGAAGGGTCTTATAATGGATCCTTCCAGCAGTGTGCTGCCTTTTTTCTTCCTTTTTGACTGACTGATAGTGACCTAGCTTTGTGCTTCCTCCTAGATGAAAGCTTTTCGGAGACTTCACTGATCTTAGCCCCTGAAGACTTCACACCTCCACCCACAGGTATGGGAAGTAGTTCCTGAGAATTTAAGGGATGATGGAAATCATAGAGAGAGGCATTTCTCCAAGCTGGAGAGAAACCACAGGCAGAGTTAAAGTGGGAGATGACCCACTTATAAGGCATAGCATTTAGAGCAATTTTCTTCATCATTTTTCACCTTTTCTGTTGCCATAACTTCCTCATCTGTAAAACGGAAAACCACGCCCACCACATGGGGTTGAAAAAGATTAAGAAAGAAATGTTTAAGTTAGTGGCTTTCTAAAACTCTGGTACTTCACAGACCAACAACAAATGTTAGTTCCTGTCTTAGGTTCCTTTACATAGTAAAGCCATAAAGAAAGATTATGAGACAAAGGCACCAATTTGCTGTAAGACTAATATAGTCTGACCAAAAAGGGGGACTACCTAGCAATGACCTACATAAGGATCGTCTAGTTTCCTATTTTGTCAATACATTAACATCTCATATTTCTACCCTTATTAATGGCAGAGGAATAACATATAGCTAAAATGATCAGGAGACCTTAGGAATTCTGAAAATTTCTTAAAGAGAGTTTCGTATTTTGACGGGCACCTGGGTGGCTCAGTTGGTTAAGTGACTGCCTTCGGTTCAGGTCATGATCCTGGAGTCCCAGGATCGAGTCCCGCATCGGGCTCCCTGCTCTGCAGGGAGTCTGCTTCTCCCTCTGACCTCTCTCCTTTCATGCTCTCTCTCTCTCTCAAATAAATAATCTTTTTTTTTTTTTAAAAAAAAGATAGAGTTTCATATTTTGATAGGAGGATTTAGTAAAGACTCATGTAAGGGATGTGAAATTGAAGACTGTTCTGGCTGTGACTCTGTGGATACATGAGAACTGTGTGATCTTGCATATTTAAAAGCAGGGATATGACCACAAAGGATAAAGGGAACCTTCCAGATGGGAAAGCCAGTATCACCACTGTTCCACCTCCTTGTGCCTCCCCAGGGGCCTGGATGGCGGTGAGGCTTGTGAACGGCATAGGCAGGTGCTCAGGCCGAGTGGAGGTTCTCATCCAGGGCACATGGGGAACCGTGTGTGATGACCTCTGGGACCTGGCTGAAGCCACAGTGGTATGCCGCCAGCTGCAGTGTGGGCTGGCCGTGGCGGCCCCCACAGGGGCCCACTTTGGGGCAGGCTCCGGGAAGATCCTGCTGGATGATGTGCAGTGTGTGGGCGCTGAGAGCCACCTGGGGCAGTGCGTGCACAGGGGTGAGGCCGGGCTCAACTGCGGGCACCTGGAGGACGCCAGCGTCATATGTGCAGGTGAGGTGTGAGGGGCTGTCACCGCCCACAATGTCACTGCTTTTATTTCTGTTCAGGCATTCTCCACCTGCACTCACACCAGCCATTACACAATGTATTGAAGAAGCCCCCTCCGACCATATTGTAAGCTTCATGATTAGAAGCCAGGTCTGTGCCTTTCAATCTTCAGGTACTGATGGTCCACCAGCCTCCAGCCCCACCCCAGGGCTTGAAGCGTTTCCCTCAGTGGACACACTCACAGGTAGGTCACCTTTGCTTGCTGCATTTGCTTTTGCTTCTGTTGACCCTCTAGAAGACACTTCCTCAATGAACACTGTGCTAGAGGTACGTCAAGACAGCAGAGCCGCCGAATTCCTCTTTACGGTGCAAATACTGCAGATAAGAATGAGAAGGGGCAAGACTTTTACAAGATGGGATGCTTAACCCTTACTGGAATTCTCAAAGCATTCCTTTTCTGCCTCTCCGAACTTACGGCTGGGAAATCCAAATTGTATTCCACTGGTCCAGGGGTTCCGTCCATTGCAATGTAGTCAGTCTTAAAAGGACCCAAACAGGCTCAAAGCATTATGAAAAGCAGATGATGCCCCCAGTGCATCTGCCTATCTATCAGAAGGGGGCAGTGGGGAGAGCTCTTCAAACTGGTGCCCATAAGGGATGGGGACGGCCGCAGAGCTCCCAAAGCTGAGGCACCCGGTGTAGACACGGTTCCTCCAGCATCCGACCTGTGCTGGGTCTCCCTGTCCTCTGGCAGCAGCCATGGATGGCACCTGCGGGTTATTACTGAAAGTTAAGGTCGGCGCCACCAACACCACTTGGCCAAGGAGGAAGTGACAACACAAATCTTCTCTCTGCATTAACTATCCAGTCTGCGGGGTTAATTGCTACTTGACATCTTCACTAGCCCCAAAATGTTATGACAGTAAATTCTTCCGACAAATGTTTGTAGAGACAAAATGGGCAACAAGAGCTGCTGAAAATCACACATTGCTTAGGTAACCCAGGGTCTGGGTGAGCTGGCCAAACACCTAGGGCAAAGCTAAAACTTCCCCTCATTGATACTAATGCCATGTCCCCACTTGCACACAGCCGGTGGTTTCCTAAAAGAGAAAGAAGAGAGATGGCAACAGAGAGAACCAGAAATGGACTCACGGGCATTCCGAGAGCTAGAGTGCACAGGCCATGGGCAATATGGCAAAACCTCATCCTAGAGACTGGAGAACGAAGTGTTAAGACAGGGCAAAGTGAGGGCTTCCCTGCCTCAAGCATTGTGGGGGAAACCAGTGACAACACATAGTTGTCATAGTTTTGGAATGTTCCCATTGTAAGCATCTTCTTTCCTATATGGTAATAGAAGGCTCTTGGTCCCAAGTGATGTCCCTATTTGTGCCCCTTCACAGGTGATGGACTGTCAGCTACCATACCCACAACGCGCCCTCCGACCCTTCCCTCCACACTCGCATCAGCAGGTAATGTGTCCCTGTGACTTGCCTAGGGCTGTGCTCCAGGTTTTCTCAGCATCTAGTCCGTGCCACACACAGACGTACGAGCTTTCGCTATTCTGTTCCACCACAATAACCATAAAGGAAGGTGTGATCTCCAGCATTTCACAAATGCATCAACAGAGGCTCAGAAAGGACATGAACAGAAGACACTCTGTGATGCTAGAGTCACACGACCATACGTGGTGAGGGCTGGAGCTCCCAGAGCCACCCCGCTACGGGGATCAAGTTGGTTTCACAGTGTTTTTCTTGGGCACACAGATGGATGTGGCCCCTGGGTGTATTAGCGGAGAAAGGGGTGAATGAGGACTAACTGCTCATCCCAAGGTGGTCTGAGAAAAGTCCGTGGAAATGTTGCATGTCAGGTACATGACTAGGCTGTCTACAGCAGAGCCTTACTGTGACAGAAGAGACTAAAGACAGAATGTTCACTAGTAATTTGGACTGTCCATTTCCCTGCACTGTTGCAGCTGAGCAACACTGGTCTCCTTGGCCGAATCTAGGCCTTCTCCTTAGCGCAACGAGCTAATGCCTCCCTTCAATTGCAGAACTAACATTTCCATAAGCCAAATCTCCTGTACATCTCCAGGTAACCAGCAAACAATTCCTCTCAAAATCACCTGGGGTATTGACTTCCAGGTCTGTTGGGCTACACTGGCAGAAGACAAGTCCTCTCAATACGAAGAAATAAAAAAGATAAATAAAGAAAGCTACAAAATCTGTTCTTTTACTGTAGGTGATGGGGGTTGTGACCAAGAGACAAAATTTCTGAAAATTTAAGCAATTATCACCATGCACTCTACCCCAATACGGGAAATTTCCCTGCCCTCAGAGAACTAGGTCTCCAGTCTCTCTCTTGCTTGTGCCTCCCCAGGGGCTTGGATGGCGGTGAGGCTGGTGAACGGCACAGGCAGGTGCTCAGGCCGGGTGGAAGTTCTCATCCAGGGCACGTGGGGAACCGTGTGTGATGACCTCTGGGACCTGGCCGAGGCCACAGTGGTATGCCGCCAGCTGCAGTGTGGCCGGGCTGTGGCGGCCCCCACAGGGGCCCACTTTGGGGCAGGCTCCGGGAAGATCCTGCTGGACGACGTGCAGTGTGCGGGTGCTGAGAGCCACCTGGGGCAGTGCATGCACAGGGGTGAGGCTGGGCTCAACTGCGGGCACCTGGAGGACGCTGGTGTTGTCTGCACAGGTAAAGAGCTGTTGTTATTTTTTTTTTTTTTACCATGACATCACTCCTTTGTCTCTCCCCTCACATATTTCTCTATGATTATTTTAATAACACTTACGTTATAAATGGCACTGTAGACCTTAGCTTGTGTTTTTTCTTCTGACAATTAGGTGGTGATGGTTCACCAGGCCCCACTCCAACCACAGAGCCTGAAAGTGCCACCTCTTCATACACACTGTCAGGTAAGTCCATTCTTTGCTCGGTTCTTTTGCTTCAAGACTTTCCTCCCTAGAATGTCCCTTTCATAAGGCGTGTTAGGAGGGTCTTCACACTGAACAACTTCAGGGGCACCACCCTTGTAGAATGCACTGTGGAATTTTGTCCCCATGGAGGTCATCACGTGTTATTTGTGAATGGTAATTCCTGGGGTGGTGCAGTTCAGTAGCCCACGTGGTTGAGTCACTCCAGGGTGGAATTGTTATCAGCCACTCTACATGCTACCACACTATACAGAGGGGCCCAGAGCAGAAGGCGAATCAGGTTTCTCACTTCATCATCTAGACCTCTTAAATAATTCCTGACGTCGCTAAAATGAAGCCTGTGTGTTGAGAATGTTGAGTTGACTCCAAAGGGTTCAGAGGCTCAGTCTATTAAAATTAATTCAGTTAAGTTTGAGTTAATTTCTACCAACTATGATTTAAGGTGATCGACACATATTTTTAAAACTGCTTAAAGATTCACATACCAGTAGATATTTGTGTGATCATTATATAGCATCCTTTTAATTTCAAGAATCTGGAGAATACAGGAACAAATAAGTGGTTAGAAGAAGACACAACATATAAAAATGAATAGTTCCTCTCTCTGTAGATATTTGATAGGAGAGCAATGAAGCCCGTTTCCTTAAGTACACGATACACGGATGTCATCATAAAATGGTTGCTGGTGAAATTCTCACTGACATCAGCTAGACACTCGTGAGTCCCCTTCTTTCCTCTGATTGGAACTGAGTCTCAGTTGCTTCACCATTAGGAGTAAAGCTTCTGGTGTTTTTGACATACTAAGACTGATTCTACATCATCCTATGGACAATGAACCAGAAGTCCAACTAAAAAAAATAAGTTATATGTATTTTCCCTTTTCTATTCCAGCCCATTTTAAATAACAAGTTTGGTGGCTTAACAATTTCTAGATAGTCTAGTTACAAATTATTTAAACATATCACAATAATGAAGTGACTAGTCAATTGTTTATATATGTAAAAGAATATTATGAAAAATATCAAACTCACTGACAAATGTTAAGGACAGTATCATGAACTCTTTGGTACCCACTACTGAGCTTTATCAAATTCTAATATTTTGCTCTAATTGCTCGAGATCTTTTTAAAAAGAAAACCATACAACAATGCAATTAAAGGGTCATACCTTGTAAGCAAGTGGGATTTTTTTCTCTGAGATGTAAGGATGATTCAACATATACAAATCAATAAGAGTGATATGCCACACTAACATAATTAAAGATTTCAAAAATGGGTGCGATCAATGAAGGGGATTAAGAATACACTCATTGTGATAAGCACTGAGTAACATATAGAATTGCTGAATCACAATGTTGTACACTTGAAACCAATATATCATTATATGTTAACTACACTGGAATTACCTTTTTAAAAAAACAAATAATTTTTTAAAAAAGAAATCACATGAGGCAGAAAAAGCATTTGACAAAATTTACCACCCTTTCATGATAAAAATGCTTAACAAACTAGGTGTAGAAGGAAAGTACCTCGACATAATAAAGGCCATATATGACAAGACCATAGTCAATATCATGCACAGTGGTGAAAATTTTAAAGCCTTTCCTTAAAGATCAGAAAAAAAGACAAGGATGCTCACTCTTGGCACTTCAATTCCGTATAGTACTGGAAATCCTAGCCAGAGCAATTAGACAAGAAAAATAAATAGAAGAAATGAAATGGGAAAGGAAAAAGTAAAATTCTGTTTCCAGATGACATGATCCGATTTGTAGAAAACTCTAAACACTCCACAGAGGAAAAAAAAAGAAATGTTAGAACTAAAAGAAATCAGCAAAGTTACAAGATACAGAATCAACATACAAAAATCAATTGTGCTTTTCTACACTAACAATGAGTGTAGAAATTAAGAAGACAATCCCATTTGCAATAGCATCAATAAGAATAAAATGCTGAGGCTCCTGGGTAGCCCATTGCTGGGATGCCTTCAGCTCAGGTCATGATCTCAGGGTCCTGGGATCAAGCCCTGTGTCAGCCTCCTTACTCAGCACAGAGCGTGCTTCTCCTTCTCCCTCTGCCTGCTACTCCACCTGCTTAAGCTCTCTCTCTCTGTGTCAAATAAATAAATAAATTTTTTAAAATGTCCATGCCACCACAGAGATCTATAGACTCAAAGCTATTTCCACAAAAATCCCAATGGCAATTTTTATAGAAATATGAAGAAAAAAACTAAAATTCATGTGAAACTACAAAGACCCAGAATAGCCAAAGTGGTCTTGAGAAAGATCAAAGCTGGAGGCATAACGTTTCCTGTTTTCAAAGTGTGTTATAAACCTACACTACAGTACTGGTACAAAAATAGGCATGTTGACCCATGGAAGAGAATAGAGAAATAAACCCACACATACATACTCAACTGATCTTTGACAAGGATACCAAGAACACACAGTGGGAAAAGGATGGTCTCTTTGACAGATGATATTGGGAAAACTGAATACCCATATGCAAAAAGATGAAATTGGACCCCTACCTTATACCATATGTAAAAATTAATTCAAAATAGATTAAAGAATTAAAGAGATTAAAGAATTAAAAGATTAAAGATTAAAGAATTAAACATAATGCTAGAAAATATTAAATTTCTAGAAGAAAACAGGGAAGTCTTTTCACACTGGTCTTAGCAATAACTTCTTGTATATAACACCCAAAACACAGGCAACAAAAATAAAAATTAGTAAATGGGATTATATCAACCTGAAAAGCTTCTACATGGCGGAAGTAACGATCAACAGAATTAAAAGTCAACCAATGAAATGGGAGTAAATATTTGCAAACCATATATCTTCTAAGGGGTTAATTTCCAAAATCTATATGAAGCTCCTAAAACTTATATTAAAAAAAATCAAATAACCAGATTTTTTTAAATGGGCAAAAGACTTGAACAGACATTTCTCCAAAGAGGACGTAAAAGTGTCCAACAGGTATATGAAAAGATTCTCAGTATCATGGTTAGGAAGGTGCAAATCAAAACTACAATAAGAGGGCGCCTGGGTGGCTCAGTGGGTTAAGCCGCTGCCTTCGGCTCAGGTCATGATCTCAGGGTCCTGGGATCGAGTCCCACATCGGGCTCTCTGCTCAGCGGGGAGCCTGCTTCCTCCTCTCTCTCTCTCTCTCTGCCTGCTTGTGATCTCTCTCTCTGTCGAATAAATAAATAAAATCTTAAAAAAAAAAACTACAATAAGATATCACTTTACACCTGTTAGAATGTCTACTAAATTTTTTTAGTTTTATTTCTTTGAGAGAGAGAGACTGCACACATGTGATGCACATGGGGGTGAGGGACAGAGGGAGGGGAAGAGAGAATCCCAAGCAGATCTGCAACCTGAGATCACAACCCGAGCTGAAATCAAGAGTCAGACACTTAACCAACTGAGCCACCCAGGCACCCCAGGATGGCTACTATTTTTAGAAAAGGGAGATAACAAGTATTGGTGAGCTTGTGGAGAAATTGGAGCCCTGTACACTGTTAGTAGAAATGTAAAATTGTTCAGCTGCTATGGAAAGCATTTCAAAGATTCCTCAAAAAATTAAAAATAGAACTACCATATGATCTAGCAATCCCACTTCTGGGTAATATATCTAAAGAATTGAAATCATTCTTACTGCACTACCATGTTCATGGTAGCACTCACAATAGTCAAGATATTAAAAAAAAAAAAAACCCATGTGTCCACCAACAGATAACTGGATAAAGAACATGTGATATACACATACAAAGAAATATTATTCAGCCTTAAAAAAGAAGGAAATTCTGCCATTTGTAACAACATAGGTGAACCTGAAGGACATAACACTAAGTGAAATAAAGTAGTCACAGAAGAATAAATACTGCATGATTTCACTTATATGAAGCATCTAAAATAGTCAAACTCGGGACACCTGGGTGGCTCAGTGGGTTAAGCCTCTACCTTCGGCTCAGGTCATGGTCCTGGGGTCCTGGTATCGAGCCCCGAATCAGGCTCTCTGCTTGGTGGGGAACCTGCTTCCTCCTCTCTCTCTCTGCCTGCCTCTCTGCCTACTTGTGGTTTCTGTCTGTCAAATAAATAAATAAAATCTTTAAAAAAATAAAATAGTCAAACTCACAGAAGCAGAGAGAATGGGATTGTCAGGGCTTGAGGGAGGGGGAAACAGGGAGTTTACTGGGGAAGAAGTTTCAGTTATACTAGATGAGTAAGTGCTAGAGATCTTCCATACAACATAGTGCCTATAGTTGTATACAATACTGTATTGTGCACTTCAAAATTTGTTAAGAGGATACACATCATGTTAAGTGTTCACATGGAAAAAAAAAAAAGGAGGGGAAAAACACAGAGAAATTCTGGGAGGTGCTGGGTGTGTCTGTTACCATGACTGTGGTGATAGCGTCACAAGTGTTTTCATATATTCCGACCCAAAAAGCCATACACATTGAACATGTGCAACCCTCTGGATATCAAGGATACCTCGGTAAAATTGTTTTAAAAAGGAAACAATACAGTACTCTATTACTGTTTTATGAGTTAATAAGATGAAAACAGGGCTGCCTTAATGTCCTATGGAAGCCTCACATGGCTTAGGTTACTCAGAGCCCAGATAAAGACACCACAAATAAATGGAATTCAGCCATTCAGCCATTAATTGATTGTGTGTCCCTGTGGTAGAACACATCTGGATTGCTCCTCAAAGGAAAAGAGGGAAAAATTCTTAATTGGTTCTGTGGGCACTTAGCAAAATGACCCAACATCCCAGTATGAGCATTTTCATCCCACAGTGAGTCTGAGATCCAGTGTTGGTTGAATGTGGCCACAAAGGAGATTGGAATGATGACTAAAAACCCTAGTAGGACAGATTTGTGCCTAGTCTTCTCTTTGCGCTTTCTGGTGTTTTCTAGCAATGAGTGTCTCTTTGTTTTACACGCACAGGTGATGCACGGACAGCAGCCATGCCCACCACAGAGCCTGCTACACTTCCTGTGACAATGACTCCAGCAGGTCAGCTGGCATTTCTTCTACAGGGAATAGAGGGAGGGCACCGAGGGCCAAACACTGGGCTGTCCCCTTCCCAGACCTGACACCATGCGGAGTGCTGATCACAGCCTTGGGAGGACTCCTTGCCTGCATAGGAGCTGAATCAGGAAATGACGTTCATTTTTGAATGTGACCTTCAAGCTGGGTTGGTGTTGGAACCTTGGTCTTTCTAAAGTTGAGATTCGGGGATGTCCCAATTACTAGAGATGCTTCTGTTTGTCCCCACCCACAGGTGATGGATTTTTTGCAACGATAGACACGGCAGAGCCTGCAGCCCCACTATCCACACCTACAACCCTGGCAGGTAAGTCCTTGGGAAAAATCCGGGAAGGAGCTAATGTTTGTGGAACAATCAAAATGTGATGAAACAGAGAATCGGTGCATTCGTAGAATGGACAGTTCGTTAAGCACTCACAACAACCCACCAGCCTTATTCTCCCCACTACTGCGTCTTTGTTCCACAAAACAAGAAAGGATCACTTTCTAGCATCATCCACCCACAACATGATGAAGTCAAGATTTGGGCACATTATCAGTCTGACTCCAAACCCACATGATGACTAGCCTTTTGGGTCAGGGGATAGCATGTCCAAAGCTACGTCTGGACTACTGGGAAGAGAACATTCTTGAAAGTCTCATTGCTATGGGAGAAGTTCATTAAGACCATAGCCAGGAAACTGGGGATTCAGCTGTGGGTCCTCACTTACTCTGTTGTTTTTAATACAAAAATCCTAATAGGAAAAACTTTCAAATTCACATTTTCCAATGGGACAGTTGGCAAAATGGCAAAATATATCATTTTAGTGTCCCTAGAACTCTGTATCGGAAATGAACCCCAATCTGTTTCTTCCTTCCTCACCCTGGTGGACCTGCCTGCATATCTATGATTACAAAGGGGAAAAGCCCGTTATGCCATTTTGGCATCTTTAAGATTGGTTCTGCAGTAATACACATCAGCAGCAACTGGATTTTTCCAGGTCAAGTCATGCACACCTGAATCATGCGAGTGTGTTTAAAATAAATGGTATGGCAGAAGTTGGTGGCTGTGTGTAGTCATTCTGCTTCCTCCTAAAAGAGCATCACACAGCAGTTACACATGACCTCTGATGTTTCAGACCCTGGCTTGAGCTACTTCTTGACATCCTTGGGGCCCTTAGGCACTTTTGTCTTCAAGGACCCCTTTCTCCATATGTATGTATATATACACACACATCTAATAATATTTTATGACTGTGTTGGTATTTAAAAAAGTGGAAAGCAGACTAGATTATATAGTCATCTTTTTATTCAAATTTTAAAAGAGAATAGGACATTTTGGGGGCCTTTTAAAAGTCACATAGCCCCAGGCAGTGGGCCCACCACATCTGATCGATGAAGCTGTCTGCTGCTCTTGGTTGTTCTGAATAACTAGTGGTCTGAACCCACCACCACCCCAAGGCTGTTTGGGGAAGAGGGAAAACATGACACTTCTGCCCACCATGAAGCTATTTCAAATTGGATGAGAGGGGATTCTGACTTATTTTACAGCTTCCTGGGGCAGGAGATTTGACTGGTTGTGGTAAGAGCCATTCCAAGTCCACAGAGTCAGAGCTGGACTCTGTAAGCCAGGCTGCCCATTAATAGCAGTGCTTCATAGCAAGGCAGCCTGTTCTTGGGCCACGTTTGCTCACAGGAGCTTTGTTGAAAAGAGAGGTTCGTCTTTTAGGGAGCAGAGCACACAGTTCCTGGCAGGACCAAGTGAAGAACAGTAGGCAATAGTCACACTTCGGTGTTTCCATGCTTTTCCAGAATGAGGTAGAGAGGAGGGTGTCCACAGAGCAAATATTGACACCCCGGGAGAACTGGGACTTTGGGGAAGTCCCAAAGTCCCAAAACCCAAAAGAGGTTTTGACCTACAACCTCTCAGCAGGCTTCCTCGCCTTCTTTTCTGAGCATAATCTCCTTGTGATTATACTAACGGTGCACATTCCCACCTGCGATTCTACTCGCATGTATAGGCCAACTGATCTCAAAAAAATATTAGAGAAATATTACTACTTCTGTTATTCACATTATGTTGTATTATATTATATTGTACTGTATTCTATTTCTACTCCTATTTTGTAAGGTAGAGGACGTCACACAATGAGACATAGAACTCTTAAACTCTTCGTTTAACTAAGAAATCCAGTGAGGCAGTGGGTTCTGCTTCTTATCTCTTCCATGTAGGGAACTGAGACATGCTGAAGATCACTGTTGACATAACACAAAAACCCACTAGGGTTTTGCTTTTTTTTTTTTTTTTTTTTTTTTTAGAACATTCTAGAATGTAGAATGTCAATATCATGGCCAGGGCAACAACAACAACAACAAAATAAACCAACCATGAGAATTGCAGACCCTTTCACTCAAAATAATACAGATTATTTCTCCTTTATTAAAACTTTCATCTGTGAAGACAGCATTATAACGCAAAATAGTATCTGTTTTTCTGTATCTAACTGAAAAGAAGGACTTTTTCTTCCTTTCTACCTTGCTGAGATCTTTCTCCCAGGCAGCACTGAGGAGCTGTTAGAATCCCTCTGGTTAGCAGTGAGGGAAAAGAACAGGTCTGAGTAACTCCGCACTTACAGTAAGGATCAGAAAATGAAAGAAAATGTTGATAAAAGGAATGTGAGCATATATATTTTGCATCTACAGAAACAGATCTTCATCTCTAATAAGTTAAGATTTATTATAAAAATTCTGTAGGCTGAGGGGTACCTGGGAGGCTCAGTGAGTTAATCCTCTGCCTTCGACTCAGGTCCTGATCCTGGGTCCTGGGTTCAAGTCCTGCATCGGGCTCTCGGATTGTGGCCATTGCTGCTAGGAGCTCAGCAGGGAACCTGCCTCCCCTTCTCTCTGCCTGCCTCTCTGCTTACTTGTGATCCCTGTCTGTCAAATAAATAAATAAGTAAATAAATAAAATCTTTTTTAAAAATCTGTAGGATGAAAAGATATTACTGCTTAATAAATTCCTACATTACATGTACATGGGCAGCAGCTCCCTCCAAAAAAAAAAAAAAAAAAAAAAGAGTGTCTTTTGTTTAAGTAAAAGACATTGTCTTCATTCCTTTTGACTCAGTTGTTTTTTGTTTGGTGTCTTGGTATTTCTATTTTCACCTTGGCTACTGAATTATTAGCTCTAAATTAGCCTAGACTCAGATGTATAGTAATACAAATTTTAAGATATAATTTGGTACCTTATGTCCTGCATATATTTTCATATTTAAATATTTCAAAAATAAAATGCACCTTATTACTAAAGACAAGAACAGGGGGAAAAAAAGAGCATTAGTCATTATTTTTTTTATCATTATTATGTAATCTTGGTCACCATACAGTACATCATTAGTTTTTGATGCAGTGTTCCGTGCTTCATTGTTTCCATATAATACCCAGTGTTCATTGCACCAGTGCCCTCTTTAATACATCGCCAGGCTAACCCATCCCTTCTCCCCCGTACCCTCTGAAGCCCTCAGATTATTTCCCAGAGTCCAGAGCCTTTCATGGTTCATTTTCGCCTCTAATCCCCCACCTTTCTGTTTCCCTTCCTTCCCCTAATGTCCTCCGTGCTAGTCCGTTGTTCCACCTACAAGTGAAACCATATGACAATGGCCTTTCTCTGCTTGATTTACTTTACTTAACTTAATCCCCTCTGTTCCATCCATGTTGATGCAAACGGTAGGTATTCATCCTTTCTAATGGCTGAGTAATATTCCATTGTGTACATGGACCACATCTTCTTTATCCATTCATCTGTTGAAGGATATTTCAGCTCCTTTCACAGTTTGTTGATTGTGGCCATTGCTGCTGGGAGCACTGGGGTGCGTGTGCCTCTTCTTCTCTGTATCTTTGATGTAAGTACCCAATGGTGCAGTTGCTGGGTCATAGGGTAGCTGTATTTTTAACTTTTTGAGGAATCTCCACACTGTTTTCCAGAGTGGCTGCACCAACTTGCATTCCCACCAACAGTGTAAGAGGGCTCCCCTTTCTCCACATCCTCTCCAACACTTGTTTCTTGCCTTGTTAATTTTTGCCATTCTAACTGGTGTGAGGTGGTATCTCAATGTGGTTTTGATTTGAATTTCCCCGATGGCTAATGACGTTGAACATTTTTTCATGTGTCTGTTAGTCACTTGTATGACTTCTTTGGAGAAGAGTCTGTTCATGTCTTCTGCCCATTTTTTGACTTGATTATTTGTTTTTGGGTGTTGAGTTTGGCAAGTTCTTTATAGATCTTGGATACCAGCCCTTTGTCTGTCATGTCATTTGCAAATATCTTCCCCTATTCCATGGATTCCCTCTTAGTTTTGCTGACTATTTCCTTTGCTGTGCAGAAGTCATTATTTCTAAGAAAAATTTTGCTTTAGTTTTGTTATTAGGATATGTTGGTGTTTCTGAAACGTGTTGTGTGGAGTTTGAATTTTGCAAGACAGTAACACTGACTCAAACCAGGGCTCCGTTTCCAAATCTCAGAAGTTTCTCTTGCATTCATGGGTTGAGTTCTTGGCTTTGTTGTAGTCTTACCTTAGGACATCTAAGGGATTTTATTCTGTGAATAAGCTTGTGGATTCCCAAAAGGGGTTAAGTATCCACAATTTTTCCAAAATTATCTGACCAGGGAACAGTTTCATTTTTCAGGAGGCAGCTCTTAAGACTAGTATTTGGCCTAATGGGTTTTAGTGAATGGGTGAGTTCTAAATTATTGAATTCCTCCATGTGCTACCCTGAATTATTCTAAACAAATTTGGGTGAAAAAAAATTGCTTTCCAGCAGAGACACATTTGTAAAATTAGGCCTAGTTAATGTTGCAGTATAACAGGATTCTTTCCCCCACTCCCTTCCTCCCCCCACGTCCTGCCTTCCTTCCTGCCTGCCCCCCTCCTGTATTACTCTCTCCCCCTCCCCTCCCTCCTTCTTTCCTTTCTTCCTCTCTCCTCTTCCTTCCTACCTTCCATCCATCCATCCATCATGGTGTTCTATGCACATGAGCTAAAATTTCACAGTGCTAACAGGCTTACTGTCATGTAGTCTTCCTTCTCCAACTTCACCCACTTCCTTGGTTCAATACCTATAAAATATTAATCTGATTCTTTTGAGATTGTTCTCCAGTTTTCGTTTGTTTTGTTTTCTACTAAGTAAATCTTACTAAGATTTCTTGCATGGACCGTGGAACCAAATGGCCCAATTTCAAATACTGGTTGTCCAGAACTGTGTGATCTTGGGCACGTTTTTCAACTGCTTTGTGCCTTAATTCCCTTACCCACGTATAATAATAATATAATAATAGAATATGTTTGTATATAACACATCTGTGAGTGTGCCTATATGCATGTATACACACTATTATTTATATACACACATCTACACATGTATATAGATACATAGATGTGGTTTGAGAACCGTGGTGGAGGTTAAAGGAGCTGATGGTGTCAGTCACTTAGTGCTGGACACTAGAAAGTCTATATAAACATTAGCCTTATTATAACTGTCGTCATCATTGTTGTCATCAATTATTTGCTTTTTGCTGAAGTGAGAGAACTGGCCTAGGGAAATCTAAACACATTGAGAAATGGATTTCAGATGTCAACATCTGCACGAGGCCTGGCCTTTCTCCCAGGGTGGTGGCCAGGTCCCAGGCGTGTGTCCCTAGAGAAACAGAAGGTGAGTGCGTGGCAGTTCCCTCACCCTGAGGGGTTCAAGAAAGTCACAACTCACCCAGGTTTGAAGGGATGATGCAGAAGGTCTCCTTGGCACATGGGACTCTCAAGGTCCAGAAGGCCTTGAGGAATGGGAGATACTTTGTAGACATCTTTCAGAAACACAATTGACCACGATCCCCTTCTTCCTCAGCATCTCAGGCCTACATTGGTTGGCACCCCATTGCTCCAAACATCACCCGCAAGGTTTCTCTGTGGTGAGTCTGCTCACCTCTGGTGGGTAGCCACCCCCACCTAGCCCACTACAGCCCAAGTTAATGCCCTGCAAACATCCTCCTGACCCCACCCTCCTGCTCTCTAGTTTCTACAAAGAATGTGCTGAAACTTTCCATCAGCTCTTATTATCCTTCCGTCTTCTCTGTCCTTGTAGATCACAGCGTTCACATGCCTTTCTCATGCTTGGGGAAGGAGAAGTGAGGAGCTCATTTAATCAAATCATGTTGCAGTTGAAGACCCCACAGGTTTCCCTCCTGTGTGAACTTGCCCTTCCCTTCACTGTGTCTGGAGCGAGCCCCCTTTCCTTATGATCAACCTGCAGAAATAGACTTCATGTTTCAAAGCCATTTCTTCATGAACTGATCTCCCAAAATAGATAAGTGTCCATCACCAATAACACTATTAGGCTCCTAGAGGTGTTCCTCGTTATTTGTCCTGATAGTGCAATGTGTGTGGCTTCTCCATCCTGTCATTGGTTATAAATCCTGAGGGGTGAACTTTATCCAGTTTTGCATCCTAATACATCTTAAGTGAACATTCTGTGGTTAAAAGTACAACCATGCTGGTAACAAAGAAATGTCTCTAGAGCTGAAAAGAGTGCCCTATAATCTCCAGATGACACTACACTGGGCAACTTCCACAGGAAGACTCTAGTCAACTGTCCACCAAGGCATGGCTCTCAAAGGGCCCTATCCATGCAACCCTCAGGCCAAGGGTTCCCTGCAGTTCTTTTGCTGTAAGTGGCATGAGGGGACATGTATAAGGTTGAGAACCCAGGGCCTCTGGATTTCCCCTTCTAGAAGTCTGATGCTGCTGCCTACTGGGGTCTTCCAGCACTTCCAGGAAGAAGAAAGTCTAGTCTTGATGTTCCAAGACCGTAGAGGTCTCTATCTGCCCAACTGAGAGCAATTATGACATTAGCAGTATAAAAGAGCACTGTAACAGGATCAAGGCAATATGCTGACACAAAGGTCAATCTCATAATTTCCCATTGCTCTGTGCCTCCGCAGGACACTGGATGGCTGTGAGACTGGTGAACGGCACAGGCAAGTGCTCAGGCCGAGTGGAGGTTCTCATCCAGGGCACATGGGGAACCGTATGTGATGACCTCTGGGACCTGGCTGAGGCCACAGTGGTGTGTCGCCAGCTGCAGTGTGGCCAGGCTGTGGCAGCCCCCAGAGGGGCCCACTTTGGGGCAGGCTCCGGGAAGATCCTGCTGGACGACGTGCAGTGTGCCGGCGCTGAGAGCCATCTGGGGCTGTGCGTGCACAGGGGTGAGGCTGGGCTCAACTGCGGGCACCTGGAGGATGCCAGCGTTATCTGCGCAGGTAAGGGGTTCGCTGTCAACCCTCATTAGGAAGCCTACTCCTATCCCCTCACTTCTCATTCTTCCACACACACAACATAGCATAGCCCAGAAAAGTCAGTGGATTGAGGCAGGCAACTGGTGTTGTCTACATCTTTTCAAAGTTATACATCAGCCTGACCATCTCCTTGCCTCTTATTGAGTATGGTTCACTATCGCTGATCCAGGCTCAGAAGTGGCTTGATGGTTTGAAAATTTGGGCTGAACTTGAATTCGGCCAAATCAGAGTATCTGGCATAAAAATCCAAATTCTTGCATTTGTGAAAAAAATAAAACAAGTTCAGGCTCAAAACAAGAAATTGTTTGATTACATCAACTGGCTGGATCTGAGCAAGAGCTGACCCTTTGGTCAAGAAACAGCTTTCTAGTTCACATAGTCCCCATCATTCAAATCCCTTATCTGTTTTATTCCCATGGCCCTTGAAAACTTTGGAGTTTGAGTTTGTGATCTCTAGGTGATGGCCAGATCTGTCAGCTGATGTTCCAGGTCCTCCACATCTAGACCTGGTGACCTTCCCAAATCTATGAGTCCTGCTAGTTGACTCTCTGCCATACAGAATCTTTCCTGATTCCATCCTGCTGGCAGCTGAAGCAAATGTCCCCACAAATGACAAGCTCTACCAGGCTGCACTTGGCCCTTCCTGAGCCTCCCAACACCTAAGAACCCTGGGGCAGGGGGTGGGTACTGCCTTCTGAAGCTCCCCTGGGACGCTGAACATTTGCTGCCTGGTCTTGTGTCTCAAATCCCCAGGGAAAATACTGAGACCCTCAAAGGCATGGTCTCTTCCTCTCCCTGCTTCCCACGGCTCCCTCAATCTAGGACAATCCCAATAAACAGTCACTGAATAAGACATGATGACATGCACAATCTCTCTTCATGCTGACAGGTGCTGACTCCACAGCTGCTCTGCCTACAGGTAGAACCCGTGTTACATATGGCATCATCTACTAGACCTGGCATGATGTAAGAAAGATCATGAGGTTTAGAATCAGATCCTGGTTTGATTCTCAGCTTCATTTATTCACTCATCTGTTCATTCATTGGATACTGACTGAGTACCCACTGCATACTACTCTGTGCCAATAAGCACTGGGGCCACAGCAATGATCAAAATCTCCCCACCCCCAGCTCTCTGCCATCACAGGGCCTGCACCCTAATGGGAGGAACAGACATGATATAGGATCACTCTCATTTATGGGACCTCAGCCAAGTTATAGCATCTCTTGATTCCATTTCATCTCATTTTTCTTCACAAGAGTAGGAATAACAGAGAATTGAATGATGGAGAATTAAGTATGACAATGCCCAAAGACACCTAGCACCTGACAAGCATTCACATAGTTCCTCCTTTTGGTCTAATGCCGACTAAGAGAGGTTGTGTGAGGGGTGCAAAACGCCCTGAGCTGGAGGAATCTGATCCTGGCTGGTCTGTCTCCAGATGAATGACCTGGCCCTCATTCTCCATGCCATTAGAGAGAGATGATGACCCATTCTCCATGCCATTAGAGAGAGATGATGACCCACTGATGACCTCTCTTATGGCAAGCCACATGGGGCAAACCGTCCACGAGCTTTGCTTTTCTGATGGCCATGTGGTGCATGTTCATTTGTCAATGGGCAATAACGCTATGTTCTGTTCTAAATGAAGATCTATGAGGTCATTGGCCTTAGAAAGAAATGTCATGGTTATTCCTGGTGAATCCTGGGAGGAGACAGATGACCCCTTGAAGCAACTGTATCTTCTCCCAGTGTTCTGGCTGTTCCCTGATGACAGTCCTTCCTTTTTACCCACCAATAGCCTATGAGAACCTGCTTCCCACATCATTGGTGATATCAGCAGGTCAACACCCACCTTCTTCTGCACCTCCAGGTAAGGCTGTTTCTTTTTATATTATGTCTTCTGAATAATTTTTTTCATCCGACAAAGGATGAGTAAATAAAGATGTGACACTAAGGATATATAATGTCACTGGGGTTATATAGAACAATAAACAGAGTTGACCCTCAAATAATCTAAGTTCATGGGGGAAGGAGGGAGTATCCTGTTACCAAAAAAGTGTGGTGATTGCTCTGATGGGGGAGCACAGGGTGCATAGGTGCTCAGAAGAGGGTCTCCATCTAGAGCCAAGGGGTCTGGGCAAGACCAGAAGGGTGAAGGGACAATAAAATTATGCCAGGCAAGGAGGAAACTGGACAGACTGCCTTTGGGCTGCAGGGTGGGAGACATTAACATGTGTTCCAAATTAGAATATAGGGCTGGCCAATACCATACAGAATTAGTGAGCAGTTTGGTGGTTTGAGATGGTTTTCTGCTGTGCTCAGGGATGAGTAATATTTCAGGATATTCGGCCTTGAATTAAGTTTTTTTTTTTTTCTTTTACGAATTAGGCCTAGTCTGAGGTCAGATAAGGTAGGAGTAAAACATTGAACCTCTGAGCCTTTTAATCTAGCTGTACAGTCAAAAGATTCAGGAAGGAGAGAATGGAACCATTATCACTCCCAGGGGCCTGACCATCCCTGGCAGAAGAATGCCCAGCAGGTGCCATAGCTCCTAACCATGGCAATGACCAAAGGTGTTATTGTTGGCTGTGTGAGTTTCAATCACCTGAAATCACATCTTTCTTTTTTTGTGTTTTTCATGTTAACATTATTTATATATCTATCCAAGCTCTTTTCTTTGCATACAATTTTTTATTGAGGTGTAAGTGACATATAACATTAATACTAGTTTTAGGACTACAACATAAGGATTCCACATTTGTATATATTGCAAGATGATCCCCCCAAAATGTAATGTATCTAAAAAGGGAGTGTGGAAAATTGCCATTGCCGTGTAAAACCATCCCAAGACACAGTGGCTTAAAATGACCACCATCTGTCACTGCTTATGGTCCACAGGTTAGCTGGGTAGTTCTGCTCCTCTGGGATGGGCTTGGCTGGTCTTGGCTGACTCTGCTGGTCTTGTCCATGCATCTGTGTCTAGCTGACAGGTCAGCTGAAGGCTGCCTGACCTAGGATGGACTCCCTTACATGTCTTACTCTTCCATAGCTCTTATCTGAGGTGACAGAAGTGATGAGGCCACCTCACTTTGGTGTCCTCAGCTGCTCTGTCCACCATCTTTTAGCATAAGCCCTGAAGTGATTCTCCAAGGAAGCTGAGCAAAATACTACTCCTTTGTCACCCACTGACTAGCTCAAGCTTCCTTACAGGATCCCCTCAGTGTTCCCACGGAATGAACTGAAGCCTGTCATGCCTCTGGAGGCCTCAGCTCCACAGGAGTATACATTACTTCTGCCGCATTCCGCTGTCACATACCACAGCTTAAAGTCAAAGAGTAGGAAAGTAAACTAACCTCTTGACCGGCAGGGGAGCAATGACACTGTAGAGAGTGAGGATGTCAGGAAGAGAAGCACTGTGGTCATTTTTGTAAGCACTCTACCACAGGCAAGCTGTCTGAAACAGGAGTGTGGATAAGGAAGACATTACACGCTGCTTAGAGCAGACTTAGCTGGAGAATGGCATGGGAGCTCACATGACCGCGTGAAAAGTGTGGATAGCAAAGTCATGGAAAATAAGAAAAGCTAGGTTGGGTAACAGATAGTCCAGTCATGGAAAGGCAGAGAGAGCAACCATCAGCCCATGACCTACCGTTCTTTCGCAGGAGGCGGGGCCCCCGTGCGGCTGGTAGGTGGCCATGGGAGGTGCGCAGGCCGTGTAGAACTCTTCCACCAGGGAGTCTGGGGGACTGTGTGTGATGACCTCTGGGACCTGCCAGAAGCAAACATCATCTGCAGGCAGCTGGGGTGTGGCTGGGCCGTGTCAGCCCCCGGTGAGGCCCACTTTGGGGAAGGTTCTGGGAAGATCCTCCTTGACAACGTGCACTGCAGGGGAGACGAGCTGCGCCTGGAGGAGTGCTCCCACATCGGCTGGTTTTCCCACAACTGTGGGCACGGAGAAGATGCTGGCGTGATCTGCTCAGGTAAACCTCAGCTCCCCTCCAGGCAGAGCCCAGCCCTGGCTCTTCCTGAGAGAACACTTTTCAAAAGGCCATGTAAATCGAGCTGTTGAAAAGGAACCCATGCATTATTTGCTCACAGTGGATATTTTAACCCCTCATGTTTACAGATGCTGAATACTCAACCGTGTCACCCCTGGGTAAGGAAAGCAATATTTACATGTGCAGTTTCCAAAACCTTGGGGAAGCAGTTCTTCTGGAAGTTGGATGTGTCATCCTCCAGGACCATGGAGTGACTAGGACATGTGGAGTCACCTGACTGTCCAGTGGGAGAACTGGATAGTACCTTAGAAATCATTTGACCCAGCCTCACTTTCAACTTCTCCCCCATTCTGTACACAGGAAGTAGATTCTAAATTTCTCAGACATGTATATAGCACTTGTCACCAGCTCTGAGGGTCACAAGGCAATGGCAATGAGATATGGGTAGGGGGATGGTTAAGGATACTTCCTGCCCAGGGGCAAAAGGCGGGTGGGCTGGACCAGGCCAAAGTCAAGGTGACCATTCCCACCCTCTCCCTGCTTCTGCTTTGTTCCTGGTGCCCATAGAGCTCCTTTTGCTACTGGTTTTCCCACAGGGTCTTAATGCCCACAGGGTCTTTTCCCACAGGGTCTTAATGCGAGCACACAGAGTTCTCCATGCCAGTACCCTCTCTCCTTCATCAAACCCCCAGGTTCCCCGATGACCTGCCCTCAGCTGGCTCTTGGTCAGAGAGTGGATCATGAATAAATCTGAGTAGAAAAGGTCTGATAAAGCCTCAGGCACATTCCTTCCTGCGTTGTCAGCTCTAACAGGTGGAAATGGATTGGTCCCAGGAATGGTCTCCAGTGGGGGTTTCTGGGTCAGGTGTCCCTGGGAGGAGATATGCAGGGGGCATAAAGGAGGATCCACAGCATCCTTGGGTGTCGGCCTCCCATCTCTGAGCAACACCAGGTCAAAGGAAAGGGTGAATTGGGGCCTCTTCCTATTCTTACCTCAAAGTCTCATAACTCCAGGCCTTGGGTCACTGGAATTGGCTATAGTTGGCAGAATTTCGTGTCTTCAGTGTTCTTAAACCCCCATTTTTAAAAAGATCTCATTTGTGTGTATAACAAGAGGATGATATATCAAAGTCTGGGAAGGATCCAGATCAGTGCTTTTTCCATCCCACACATTAATGTCCCCTGCATGTTCTGGCCTTGCCCCCAGAGAGGACTCAGCCATTATGGGAGGGGCCCCACACTGCATTTGTTATGAGCTCCTCAGGGGATCATGTGCAGCTAGTGTCAGGACCTCAGTGCCAGCTGATGAGCCACATGTCCTTTCTGTGTTTGACAGATCGCCCACTGGCTGTCATAGCAGGACCAATGACCACAGGTGAGACTTTGGTGTCCTTGGCTGCTCTGACCACCATCTTTTAGCTCAAACCCTGAAGTGGTTCTCCAAGAAAGCTGAGCAAATTACCACTCCCTGTCTGGGTGACCCCTTTGAACCCACGTTCTGAGTGAAGAGTCCAATAATGAAGGCAGATGGCTTTATGGTTCCAGTTCCATTGCTATGTAGTCACAGAAGGTGGTCCAAATAATCAAGTAACACCAGTGTGCTTGGTCTCCAGCATGGACAGTGCCTGTGAAGGGCAAGGCACATGGCTCCTAACAGCAGTGTTGCTCGAGCACTACCCAAGAGCACCACTGCAGAGCGCTGCCGCCATAACGACCATGTTCTTCTTCTCTACCCTTGTCCCTTCTCTGACAATCTCTTTCTTCCTTGTTCATCCTTTCTTTGCATCTTCCATTTTCCCTCCTCTGTTTTTGCCTATGTCTGGGGCTTCCAGAAGCTCCACTAAAATTTTCTTTCTTTTCTTTTTTTTTTTACTTTTCTTTTTTAGTTTTTTAAGATTTTTATTTATTTATTAGACAGAGACACAGTGAGAAAGGGAACACAAGCTGGGGGAGTGGGAGAGGGAGAAGCAGGCTTCCCGCTGAGCAGGGAGCCCGATGCGGGCCTCCATCCCAGGACTCTGGAATCATGACCCAAGCCAAAGGCAGATGCTTAATGCCTGAGCCACCCTGGCGCCCCTCTGCTAAACTTTTCTTGACACCACTTGGAGATAAAGGGCTAAAATAATACCGATGCCTGGACAGCCTGGCTGGTCCTTCTATGGAAGAGCCATAGGTAGATGACCAGAACTAATCGAGTATAGGTCCAATTCTTGCACAGCCAGATAGTCTGATGGAGAAAGCCATTGCTACAGGTGTTACTTTTAATTTTGCACTGAATATTGGACAGATGGATAGACAAGCAGATGGAAAACAAACGGACATGTGGTGAACAGACAGACACAGAATGATGTCAGTGTTGGTGGGGTAGATGACTCAGGGAAGTCCTCTCCACTTAGTAGTGGATTTTTAATAGTGTAATTTTAATAAATTATAACAGATGGCAGATGGGACACTGACATCTTCATATACATAAAGACACCATGTAGACTCAGCTTCACTAGGGGAAATGAAGCCATTTACTTGTTACTTCTGGTGGCCTGACAAAAGTCAAAGCCAGAGAACCAACCCACAGAACAAAACCCACGAGGGGAGCAACAAGCAGAAGGAAAGATTCTGGCTGATACTGGATAACTGCTCTGCCACGGCCACAGCCACGTCAGTGATAGATTTCTAAAAACAAGTGAGAGATGTTTCAAGATCCAGACACTCTTATTGCCCTAATTTCCTAAGCTTATAAGAGTTTTTAGACTGGTGTATGCCTCTGACATGTCCTAAGACATACCCACAAGGTTAATGACCAAAGAGGCCTTTTGGGGGGGGGGGGGGGGGGGAGTGTGAATTCTAAAAGTAGTGGAAAAGAAAAGGAAAGAAAGTGTGAATGGAAAAGAAAGTGTGAATTCCAAAAGTAGTGAACTGAACAATGAAAAAAAAAAAAAACCCTGAAATCCTAAAATATTTTTCTTCTTTAGAAAAATCTAGGTGTGGCAGAGTAATTACCAACTCATCTGGAGCGATTAGGAATCCCCCGCAGAACGAAATGCATGACAACATAACCTGTGTGTGGGAAATAAAGGCCAATGCTTCTGATCACATTCTGCTGGCATTTCCGTATCTTAAGTAAGTCACGAGTACATGACTGAAGTACACCGTGTAGTTTAAAGGTCTGAGCATTTTCCTGTGCTTGATTCTCACAAGCAAAAGAGTTCTTCATGCCCTTCTTAATTTTGAATTTTGATGTAATTGTAGACACACAGGAAGCTACAACAATAATACATAGAGTCCAATGTACCCTTCACCCAGTCCCCCCACTGGTGGCGTCATCTATAACTGTAGGACAATATCAACCCAGGAAGTCGTGCAGTACTGTGCTAAGCCACAGACCTTATTCTGTTTTCCCATCTTCCACATCCACTTTGTGTGTGTGTGTGTGTGTGTGTGTGTGAGAGAGAGAGAGAGACAGAGAGAGAGAGACAGAGAGAGAGAATGTTTCAGTCTCTGGTTAAAGATGCAGATTCCAGGGAACCCCCCAGACCTCATAAATCAAGAAATTTTAGGTTTTAATATTGTAAATAGTCAATGTTGATGTCATTCACAAATGAATGTCCCAGGAGCAACCTAAATTATCTATTGCTATTGAATTTTGCTTAATCAAAAAATGACTTGGAATGGACGGGTCATGAGGCTGAGGCCTGGGGATGGTCTTCTGACTCTAACCCTACGGGCATCTGGACAAAACTTCACCAGGAAGAAGAGCAGACAGATGGGATGGCTTGCACGGAGCAAGCTGGGCAGACTTGGTAGCTCACTTCCCTCTAGGCAGGTCGCCTGCGGAGTTCCTAAATAGGTTGCTTGAAGCCTGAAGCCCTGTCCTACAGGCAGGCTGCTGCCTGGTCCTGCCCTTGGCCCTGGGCTTCCAGGTACCTGCAGCCCCAGGCCTCAGCAGGGGCCCACCTAGTACTCCAGCCTCCTATTCCCTCTTCCAGTTAAGATCCCATCCCCTCAAGAAAAAGTGGGATAAAAGGATTTTATACTATGTTGAAATGACTGACAGGCTTTAATCTGTCCCCAGTTTTATTGTCATGAAAGCCAGGTCCTGCCTCAAAGCATCCCTCTGAGATCTGCTAATGGGGAGGCTAAGAGGCAGCCATCAGTCTTTGCTTCTCTAGCCTAGATTGCACCAATGAATATTTTGAAATCCTGGATGGCCCTCCATCCTCGACAAAGTCCCTGGGGAAAACCTGCTCTGGATCCTACCTCACCTACGCGTCCTCCTCCAGCTCAATGACCCTCGTGTACTTCCGAAGCTTCAACAACATAGGGAAAAACTTCGTTGCTTATTATTACTCTGCACCCAAAGGTATGGACAGTAGTTAAAAGCAGGAGCTTTGGAGTGGCAGCTAGAATGCCTGCCTTCGGGCCAGTTACAGCACCATCACTTACTCTGTGACTCTGGATAAGAGACCCAACCTCTCTGTGCCTCAAACCATTCCCTGTGTAATGGGGATTAGAGAAGCTTCCTTCTTCCTAGGCTTGTTGTGGGGCTTACCTGGAATGACACAGGTAAAGCCCTTGCACAACGATGGTAAATCATGTGCTCAGTGCTTGGCCGATTCAACCCCAAGCCTGCTTCCCCATAAATATTCGGTACAGTTTGCCTATTGGGACACCGCTTCTGAAGTTACACTGAATCTAGTACGAGGCAGGTGTTTCAGGACCTCCAGAAGAAGCAGCTGTGGTCCCAGACTAAGAGGGGCTCACGTACAATCTGAAGCAGTTGAAGACAAACCCGTGTGATGCAATTAGAGGACAAGTAGAATAGACTAAATGAAGGCAAACAAATGGGATAGACTAGAATATACTAAATTGACATACACATGCATCTCAGCCAAAGACATTCGAAAAGAGAGAGAGCCCTGTGGGCTAAAACACGAAGGAAACATAGGAAGAGACAGCCTTAGATTTGTCTTTAAACCTGACAAGCTGTGAGTTGAGAAATGGGGAGGGGGCACGCAGGAGAAGGAGCAGCATGAGTGCAGAGTTGGGATGTACAGGACATGCGGCGAAAAGGCAGACAGAAGCTGAGCCAAGGTTTCTGATACAGCACAGGTACTTGAAGTTGGGTAATCACAGCAACAGTGATCAAAATAGAAACGAACATTTACTGAATGCTGCTTTTATGCGAGGCCACCCTGTAAGCACTCTGCATGTGTTACCGCCTTTCATCCTCACACGAACCCATGGTTCTTCCCCTTGTACAGTCAGGGAAACTGAGGCTAGAGAGGTTCCATAATTGTTCTGAGGCCACCCAACCGTGGATCCTGCACTGTTTACCACTGAGAGAAAAGAATCTGTCTCATGGACCCCATGAGCAGTTCTATCATCTGTCTTGGCTGAGGTGCTGTTCAGATCAGTCTCCCACCCTGTTAGGGAGCACAGGGCGGCTCAGTGAGCACACTTGGAAAGTATGCTATGAAACAGGAAGGAGGCGCTCCGTGTCACAAAGTGGGTCGGAGAAAGTCATTGTCACTGTGATTGAGCAGTTATTGAGGCTTCCTTGTCATTGCAGAGGCAAGTTCAAGGACCCCACATCTAATCAGTGAGTCACATTTACTGTTGCTTCTTTATCTTCACCCCTCATTTCTGTGTCTTCCTCTGTCCCCCCTCCTGGTGCTTGTAGCATCATAGTCCCATGTTTCCTAATTTCCTGCATCGGTCCAGCTAGCCGAGAGATTCTGTCCGTACACCCTTTGTACAAGCTTAACACCCATTCGCTGTAGAACCAAGTTTCACATACCAACCGTTGGGTGGCTGTAAATTGGTAATTGCCAATTTGATTTCTTAATTCCTTGCTTTTATCAAAAACGGGAGACACATCTAATCAAGCCCTGCATACTTAGGGAAAGTTAACAAAGCGGAAGCAGAAATGGCTTTTTCCCTAGAGGGGCACCACGCATGTTTGCATTCTGGCACAGAATGGCACAATTCAAGTGTCATCATATTTCCAGTGACTGGACAGAAAGGACTATTCTGTTGGATCCTACATGTCTGAGGAACAACATAAACAGAATGCGATTTGGGAGGTCCTTTATTGTAAAGATGGTAGGGAGAATGAATCAACCAGAATCTTAGTGTTTAAGGGATGCTGCCATCTGACCCTTTTTATCTGAAGGGTGTCGTCTTGTATTCACAGCAATCCCAACAGCAACACCCAAGACAGTGACAGCAAGACCAGGTAAGCCCTGGGACGCATGCGTTCACTTACCAACTATCCTTTCCTCTTGGAACCTCCATCTGTACCTGCTTCATGGGCAGTAACAGGACCAACTATATGTACCTCGTCTATTTGAAAAATGGACCAGTTGACTCTGTGCACATTTTTAGGACCATCCAAAACTCTTAGGATTCTTTGGCTCTAGAATCATGAGCAAAGTTCATTTTTTTGTGTGTGTTTTTCAAAGTCTCCAAAGCCTGACCAACTTCCAGGCGCCTTCTAGTGGGGCTCTCTATTTTTTTTATTTGGCCAGTCTTGCTCTTGGTTAACCTGTATCTGTGTAACTAATGGTCTTTTTCAAAGTGAGTGGAGCATCAAAGTTATTCCAGAGGCAGTGAGATGGGATAGCAGAGAAAATAGTGAACTTTGGAACCAGGAGCGCTGACTTTAGATCTGCTACCTCCCAGATGTGGGATTTTGGGTGAATAGCTCCACTTCTCTGACTTAAAGTCTCCTCATGGATAGAACTGGCATGCTGGCACTCTTCCGCCTGCCTTCTGAGTTATTACAAAGGTAAAGATGAGCACATACACGCCCACCCACATGAAGGCACTCCACAAAGCCACAAATCACTGTGAATATTATATATAATGTTTTTCTGTACTTAGCTGAAATAGATTGGCACATTCCTCTGGCCCAATACATACTCAATTAATGAATGTTTTAGGCTAAATGTAATTTTGACTATCCTAATTGCATATTAACCTCCAAGTAAGAGGTTGACCAGTTGGCTGGCTCTTTTATCAAGTTCCTGTCCCTAATAGAAGTGTCAGGGTGGAGAGTGTAACCAGTTCGTGGGCAACGTGTAGTGTCCCTAGAAGACAATGATCACCAGGTCTCTGTCTGCAGGTGACTGGCCAGAGCTGAGGCTGGTGGGCGGCTCGGGACGTTGCTCAGGACGCGTGGAGGTCCTCCACCAGGGGGCCTGGGGCACCGTGTGTGATGACCTCTGGGACCTGAACGAAGCCGAGGTCGTGTGCCGACAGCTGGGGTGTGGACGGGCCATGTCCGCCCTGGGAAAGGCCCACTTCGGCCCGGGCTCTGGAAACATCTTCCTGGACAACCTGCAGTGTTCCGGGGTAGAGCGCTACCTGGGCCAGTGTGCCCACTCGGGCTGGTCGGAACACAACTGTGGCCACCACGAGGACGCCAGCGTCATCTGCTCAGGTAGCCCCTTCCCTCTCGGTTGGTCATTGCCAGTCCCACCTGCCTACAAGACCACCCTGCTAGAACTCAGAGATGGCCAGGGACAAAGACAGGGCCCTCCAACACATGGCATTTGATTTTTGTTTTATCTCTTCTAACCTGGTCAAGAATACAAGATTTTGGGTGCCTGGGTGGCTCAGTTGGTTAAGTGATTGCCTTCGGCTCAGATCATGATCTTGGAGTCCGGAAATGGAGTCCTGCATCTGGGCTCCCTGCTCAGCAGGGAGTCTGCTTCTCCCGCTGACCTCTCTCCTCTCATGCTCTTTCTCACAAATAAATAAATAAAATCTTTAAAAATATATATACAATATTTTAACTGCCAGCCTCCCAGAATAAAACCTACCGATTTTCTAATTTGGTAGTAAGATTTACCAAAGGCAGGTGGGCTTGACTGAAAACTGACATGTGCGAAGAACATATTTAACTATGGGAATGTTTAAGGCATTTATTTAAAGGTCTTTCATTCAGAGGCAGTGAGAAGACGTCAGAGCTGAGCTGAGCAGACTTGAGTCTGGACGCCAGAGCTGGTGCCAACACTCAGACTGCATTTGGGCAACACATAAGCTCTTAGAGCTCAATTCCCCCATCTTTAATAATGGGGACTGATGGCTCTCTTGCAGGAGTGTGGAAAGGCTTTGAGCCGTCTTCCGTAATGCACTTTCAGACACCTGACCAAAGGGCTGCATATCCGGTCATTTTTCCTGCCGTCTTCCTCACTCGATTCCCCAAGGAAATCGGTGGACTGGAATGGCTCACTTTAATCACCCGATGACGTCACAATTTTTTCAGATACTTTGAATTCATGCACATGCACAAATTAGCAAGGAGCAAGGTAGTCACCTCTGGAGCATCTCCTAATAACCCCTTCCAACCCCGAGAAGCCTTTCGGCAGACCAGCGCCTGGTGCGATTTAAAAGATTAGTACCTGCCCCTCCAAGTGGTGTTTGGGGTGTGGAGCTGCCCCGGGAGAAGCGGCACCCGCTCTCCGATCTGAGACGATACTTATGCCCACGCGCTTTGCTCCCTTCATCTGTCCGTTTGCTTCTGGGCGTCCTGTTCCACGCGGCAAGTCTGACCTAGCCGCAGCCTCTCGGGCCCCCTGTGACTCCTCTTTCCCGGTTCCGGAGGGTGATCGTCTACATCTGAGCTGCCCCCAGTGACTCCCCAGAGTGAAGCCCGTCCGCCACAAAGTCAGCAGTTCAAGTCGGGCCCCACACGCGCCCTTCGTGGCTGGCCGCTTCCTCACGGTGCAGGAGGCAGCCAACAGCCAGAGAAAAGCTCTCCTTTATGTCCACGATGCACCTGGCTCGCCCGGCCCTGTGTTATTTAACGGGACTAATTCTTCCCAGATCAGAGCAATAAACTTGCAACGATGTAGTTCAAACCTTTGTAGTCAGTCGCTGAAAGCAGGAGCTCTGACACATACTGACGTATTTATTCTTTCTACAAACAGAGGCCGACGAGTCGCTCATGGAGAGTCCAGGTAGGTCACGCTCACCTGGATGGGACTCGAGCATCAGCTCTCCCTGACTTTCCCTGGGGCCATTTGTTTTCTTCCAGCTCTAAGTTCACTCTCTGTCTGAATTGCCGAGGTTTTCACACCACTGAGATGTCAAGGGAATTATTTCTCTTGAAATTTTTGCATGTGGGGATGGTTCTGTCTGTGTGTGCGTGTGTGTGTGTGTGTGTGTGTGTGTGTGCGTGTGTGCATGTGTACGTGAGTCCGTACTTTTGGAGATCCGTGCGTAAGGAAACGGCATGTCAGTGTCTTTCTGCATATGCTCTTCCCCCCGGCTCAAAGGCCTTCCTCACCCCACTTCCTCCTTCACCCACTCCTCACGGTCTGGATTCTTCCCAGGTGTCGCCTCTAGCCTGTTCGTGACGCAGCACCTGTTCCTCCCCTTCCCTGTTTTTATCACACCTTGTCCGGGTGTCTATATTTGATGGAAGGACTTTAGGCGCCCCAAGGGCAGGAACCATATTTCTTTGATTTATAGCAGTATCATCATTGTCTAGCAGGAAAGACAATAAATTCCTTTGAAATCAGGTTAAACTGGCTCAAGACCTCCCCCACACCCCCCGCCCACAACCTGCAGCTCAGGAACATGCCTCAGGAAGGTGAGGACCAGGCCCCAGGATTCATGACCGGGCATGTCCCTCTGCAAACCCACAGTCCTGCTGGCCTCTGAGGCCTGGCACCGGTGCAACCCAGGTGGGTCATCTGGGCACTCACGCCCTCCCCCTACCTCTGTCTACAGGGGACTGGCCAGAGCTGAGGCTGGTGGGCGGCTTGGGACGCTGCTCAGGACGCGTGGAGGTCCTCCACCTGGGGGCCTGGGGCACCGTGTGTGATGACCTCTGGGACCTGAACGAAGCCGAGGTCGTGTGCCGACAGCTGGGGTGCGGACGGGCCGTGTCCGCCCTGGGGAAGGCCCACTTTGGCCCAGGCTCTGGAAACATCTTCCTGGACAACCTGCAGTGTTCCGGGCTAGAGCGCTACCTGGGCCAGTGTGCCCACTCGGGCTGGTCGGAACACAACTGTGGCCACCACGAGGACGCCGGCGTTATCTGCTCAGGTAGCCCCTCTTCTCTCAGGCAATTACGTCTAACGTTGTTGTTGAAGACATTTTGAAACCATGCGTCCCAGATGGAATCTACCCATCTGCCCACTCACTCATGGTTTCATGAGACCATCCTTGAGTGTCTGCTCTGTGCCAGGCCCTGGGCTCACACACACCCTTGGGCAGTGCCAGGCTGCACGTGGGAGGTCTCAAATGTTCACATACCCCAGCACCGCCTGAGGCATTGCAGTGCAGAGTCCTGGACTCTGGCCCCAGAAATCTTGACTAATTTGGGCCGGGATGTCGGAATCTACATTTTCACAAGTAGTCCAGGTGACTCAGCAGAAGACGGGCCATGGGTGATCCTGCACTGCTTGCCGTGGGGCAGAGATGACCGAGGTGCTGTGCCCCACCCCTCCCAAGGCCAGGGACCTTGCCAGAGGACGGCTGAGTCCTGTGCCCTGAAAGGCCAGGGTCCTCGGCCCTCACTCCCCACTTGCACCCTCGTTACCCTGCCCCCTCCATGCTTTCGATTCACTAAAGAGAGTGACCTGTTGCCTTTCTTTATGCATTCAGACGCAGAAGAACTGCCTCCTCCCACACCTCCAGGTATGTCCATATTTTTTTCTAGTCTGGACAACTTTCCAATAATAATAATCGTATCAAACTCACTATTTTGAACCCCTCCCATATACAACTCATTTAATCCCGCAATAACGCGTGGAGGCAATTACTCTTCCAGATAGGTAAACTGAGGCAAAGACAGTTAGCAGTGTACCCAGGGCTAGCCAGTGGATTTGAACCCTTGGCCACCAGTCTCATTGACCATATCCTTTCATTGGCCCCGGCTCCACAAAGATCAGGTAAAATTAGCACAAAGATGGAGAGACATTTTGCTCAGATTATTGCTAATCCTGCAAAAAGATCCTCTGCTTTACAGAATAGAAATTTGAGGCACAGAAAGGGTGAGTAACTTTCCTGAGATCACTCAGCAAGTTAGTAGCAGAACGAGTATTGACGCTGATCAGTCTGTCCACGAAGTACATGCTCATGGGGATCCTATGACTTCTGCCTATTTTCAAAGATTTTCAAACTTAAGGATTGAGTTTTATTCATCTGTAATAAAAACCAAAGATTAGAAAAATCAGAGCAACACATGCATTGTAAATTCTGAAATGATACTGGAGGTAAAGGAAAAGGCATTTTGTTTCATTGCAATAGACGTTTCTGAGCACCTGCGTGAGAGCAGGAATGATCTCTGTATGAATTCATGTATCTAATTCTCAGAACTGAGGGTTAAGGAGATCCAAAAGCCTGCCGAAGATAACTCAGGTCGAAAGTCGTGGAACTGGGAGCACCTGGGGGGCTCAGTCAATTAAGCATCCAGCTCTTGATTTCAGCTCAGGTCATGATCTCAGGGTTGTGGTATCGAGACCCATGTCAGGCTCTGCGCTCAGCAGGGAGTCTGCTGGAGCTTCTCCCTTCCTCTCCCTCTACCTCACTGCCAACTTGTGCATGCTCTCTGTTTCTCTCTCAAGTAAATGAATAAATAAATCTTCAGAAAAGAGAGAGAGAGAGAGAAGGGGAAAAAAGTAGCAGAAGTGGACTTTGCAGACCCCATCTGCTCTTTGAATGAACGTGGCTGCCTCCACATACACAAGTCATAAGTCATTGTCAGAAGCATCTCTCTTGGACACTTTCTTAGAGAAGACCTTGATGTGTTCTGGGTGTTCCTGGGATGAGTGGGAAGGAAGACTGTCCAAAGTTCAAAGGCCATGGATGGAGGTCAAGGGCATGGGATAGGCAAATGAAGGCCTACCTAGAGTTCTCATTTTATATAACTCAGCTATGCTGAAGACTACATAGATGATGGGGAGATGAGGAAGACCATGTTGAGTGAAAGGAGCCATTCTGGTTCTCTGTTGCTACTCTAAAAACAGAGTAGTTTACCACAAAGTCATTTAATGACGTGTTTGTTGTTGTGGGTCAGGAATTTGGGCAGGGCTCAGATAGGAGATTCTTCTGCTCCATGTAGCTCCAAGCAGGATCACTCAGTGGGGTTCACCTACATGGTGGTCTGGAGAGTTGAGCACATGCTTGATGCTTGGAGGAGACAGATGGAAGAGTGGGCTCCTCCAAGACCCTCTTCCCCTCCACGTGGTCTCTGGACTTTTTCACACAGTCTCTCCAGCAGGCTAATCATTCTTACAAGGGGGTTCCAGGTGCACAAGTGAGCCAGTGTTTCCAGAGACAAGAAGTGGAAGCTTCCAGTCCCACAGTGTCACTTCCACCATATTCTGTTGGCCAAAACAGAGGCCACCAAGGTTCAAGCAAGGAGACCTAGATCAAACTTCATGACAGAGGCATGTCCAAGAATGTGTGGCCTTCTTTAATCTGCTCAAGGACAGTAGAAATATTCACTCAGCACCTTCAGATCTTTCTCAAGGTTGGCACTAAGTACCTTGACATTTCAGAGAAAACCCTTTACATTTCACTAACTTGTAGATGAAACTCAGTACTTTTCCCCTGAATGTCAGCATGATCTCCCTTTTTCTTTTCCTTCTAGGTCTTTCCACAGCTTCTCAGGATCATATAACAGGTAGTCACTTGTTTTAAACTGTGATGGTAACTCAACACCAAGAGAACCGTCACAGCAGATGCTAGGCAGAGTGCCCAGGATGTGACACAGAGAGGCAGGCACAGCACGAGTGAGGGGCTGCTCGTCTACCTCCCAGGCCAGTCCTGTCATGGCCCCTTCCATGAGAACATTAAGGGAGTCAGCATCCCAGCCAATGCAGCCCCCTGTTCCCACCTTGGCCTCCCCAAGGGGCATGCATTCGCATGACTAATGCCTGTAAATACTGACTTGCTAGCCCAAGGGGCAGGCTGGGAAGGGGATATGTGGATCTGCCCCGGTCAGAGTAGGCGGGAGGGTGACAAGGGACCTGAAGAGAATGTGGTGGTCATACCCAGCCGCCTTCTAAGAGTGCAGTCCTGGAGGGGCCACCCACAATGGGTGTCAGCTCAGGAGTAGAGGTTTCAAGAAAACCAGTCCCAGGGTTCTCGTGTCTGTCTGACCTGGCTCAGTTGTAACTACAACACAACTGACAGGATAGCTCTAAGCTGACTTGGTGCACCCCTACTTGCCAACATCTGTCACAGAGAAGACCAAGAATCTTGGAATTCTGGGAGCATAACAAGTTAGGCAAAAACAGAAAGGAGAAAATGAAGCAACTTGGTAATTTAGGGGACAAGGTCAACAGCTCGTGTTGTATTTTCAAATTTCCTCTAAAATAATTTGATGATTCTACGATCTCTGGTTTTTTTTTTGTGGCATGCTGCGGGTGTGTGTGCACGTGTGTGTACATATGCATGTGTATTGATTTATATGAATATACTTTATATAACATAAATAATATATATACAAATATAATTTGTATCTATTTATATGAATATAATATATTGTATATAATATAAATAATATAAACATATATAATATATTTTACATAATATAATATAGAAGAATTAGATTTCACTTGTGTAACTCTTACAAATGCAAAGACCTGTAAGTTCCAACCTCTGCAGATACTGAGTTAAAGGAAACACAATCTACCCAGAAAAGGGGGTGAAAAAGAACTTAAGGGGACGGCCAGTCCTAGCCTCCTTCAACAGGCCACGTCGTCCCCTTCTCCCCGGCTCATCAGACACCAAAGTTGTTCTGGAGCCTCTTGTTCTGCAAACCTTCCCAAACTCTCGCTTTACCTGGGCTCAACAGTGTCTGTCCCTTCGTCCTTCCTTCCCAACTCACCATGTAGATCCTCTCTGCCTCTCTCCCCACAAGAAGAATCTTCCCACCTTAGAAGAAGGAGGGGATAGTGAATAGACCTCAAAAATATAATATTTTCTTTAGCAGAGGGTCGGGGGGAGGAAAAGACAGGGACCTCCTATATATTCGTATTCTTGTCGCATCAGAATGAGATCGAATGGACTCTCCCTCCCTGGAGATGCTTAGGCTAAAAGTCTGTACAGACAGACTATGTGTGCCCACTGGGGGACCACTGCCAGACTCACCCAGGTGTGAGCAGGTCACAACTGGGGTCCCCTAGGGGCCACCTCGGGGACACATGCTGGCATCCTTCTTCCTCTGGCTTCAGGAGGAAGTGGCTCCTGTGGAGGGGTCTTGTCGAGTCTGTCCGGCTCCTTCTCCAGTCCGCTGTACCCGGAGAGCTACCCGACAGACATCCAGTGCGTCTGGGAGATTCACGTGGACAAAAAATTCCGCATAGAACTCATGATTCCGAGTCTGAAGTAAGAAAACAACTTCTTCAGAGAAGATTCTTTTTAAATAAGTGTATTGGTTTGTGAATTCAAAATAAAGATATTTATTTTAGTGGGAAACATTTGGGGAGGAAATTCTTCCCAATTTGAAGGTCAAATTAATTTTGTAGCCCTATCCAACGAGTTCCTCCTACTTGGAAAAATTGAGTAAATGGCTTACTGACAAATTCAACTCAACCTCACGAGGATAGCTTGTTCTTTTGACTTTTTTCCTAAGAATGTCACCAAGTGCCCCTTACCAGCTTTGCCCCTGTTATACAATCGGTACCAACACTTGGGCTCCTAGAATTTCTTTTTCCTTTTTCTGAATTTTAAACAAGCAGTAGGAGGCTTCCCATTCACCCACATGAGCCACCTAGTCCAGCTCCAAGTCCTGGATCTTCTCAATGTTGCCTCCAAGTGAAAGGGGCCAGTGGAGGCCTGGACTTCTCTCTGACACCCAGCGGATACATTTCTCTGAAGCACTGACTTTTTTTTTTTTTTTATCTCCATGGCATGAAATAACAGCCGATGTTTCTTTTAGTGCTGCCCATGTATCCAGGCTCTGTACTATGTATTTTGGGTATGTATGTTGGGTTTGTTTGGGGTTTTTTTAGATTTTATTTATTTATTTGATAGAGACACAGTGAGAGAAGGAACAGAAGCAGGGAGAGTGGGAGAGGGAGAAGCAGGCTTCCCGCTGAGCAGGGAGCCCAATGTGGGGGTTCGATCCCAGGGCCCTGGGATCACGACCTGAGCCGAAGGCAGACACTTAATGCCTGAGCCACCCAGGAACCCCTGCACTATGTATTTTGTATGCCTTGTAATATTTCAGCATCACGACAGCCCAAAGGTATATGCCCCTGTCAACTCCATAAGAGATGAGGAACTAGAGGCTCAGAGATGGTAACTCTGGCCCAAGGCTGACCAGTTAGGTTTGTCCGATGTCAGAGCTCCAGCTCTTCCCCAGCATGTGATTCAGTGGGCGGAGTCAGACCAAAGCCCTCCCTGTAGTGTATGACTTGCATCAAGCTGCTAACATTATACAACATTATGAGATGCTATGAAAATCCACCTTTAGCAAACACTGACTTACTGCCCAGTCCGTGGAGTCAGGCAGGCCCTAGGCCAAAGAATATCCTAGAAACATGTTGTCTTTGTTGACTCAAACCCTAAGGACACAGAGAGCCCACAAGGAAGTGAGAGCCTTGAGCCCACACCTTCAAAGTCCATTCTGTTACAGGGAAATTGTTCCTTCAAAATCAGCCTCAGGCACATCCCTCATCAGTGCCTGCCACAGTGCAGATACTCAACATGCTGACATTTTTACTTTAAAATCAAGTTTTTTCTCTCCAAGAATTTGAGTATGGAAAATGTTGTGAAATAGAGAGGTGGGAAAATCTGGCCATGATGTTAGTTACATGTTGATCATTGAGGTACTGGCCTGGTAAGAATTCATTTGCAGTGGACACCAGCACTTTTAATATTTCATGGAGATGGTGACTGGCCAGAGCCATTAGGATTTTTAAATTTCTGTTCCTGAGTCATCACCACAGTCACCACAAGCCTCCCACAATCCTCAGACAAAATAAGACTTCCATAATAAGGCATCTGCAGTTACTGATACTTTATATATGAATATGCAGTTTATAGTGAATCCAAATATTTAATCCTATGGTTGTCATACTTTTTTAAAATTTTAAGATCTAGGAGGTTTGAACCTGCCACTAACCCTCCACTTCGATACCCCCAGCCTGGAGGATATCCTTGGATGCCCCTACGACTCCATTGAAATCTTCGATGGCCCCAGGATTGCCTCGCTGTCCATGGGGAAGTTCTGTGCCTCGGTGGCTGTGATATTTTTCTCCTCCTCAGACATCATGACCGTGGTGTTCCGAAGTGATTCTATGATCACCAACACTGGCTTTTATGCTCTGTTCAATGTAATTCCACAGGATGAAGGAAAATCAGGTAGGAAGCTTCCGGTCCTTAAAAGGCAGAACAGTTTTCTAACTTGAGAGACTCCCCTGTTCTCAGAGGCCTGGGATTCACTTTTTAAAACACCCCACAATTGGCCCCATAAACCCTGCTGTGTAGCTGTTAGATTTTCCCAGTAAGAGCATCATGTGGGCAATTGAAATCAGGCTGTGGTGTGAGGCTGAAATGACACGATGATTTGGGGGTAATGGTAGCACCTGGGAAGTCCTTTCTCACCGTCGCCTCTAAGGGGAAGAAGAAGCTTTAAATGTGTAGATGAGAAAGGAGCTTTAAGTATGTAGAGCCTGGGGGATGAGAAAGGAGCTTTAAGTATGTAGAGCCTGGGGGACAGAAGGGAATGCTTGGGTGAGGAGTGTGCTCCTGCAGCTTGACTAGGAATGGATGACCTTGCTCAGGGGACATGTGATGGGTGACAACGAGGGGTCATTCTAGGCAGAGAGAATAGCAAATACAAAGGTTCTTGAAGATTCGCTGGAGAAACAGAAACCAAAGTGAGTGTGGCAGAACTTGTGAACTCCGTAAGGGAAGGTCTCCAGGAGACAGCATGCTGTTCCAGCTGGCCACAGATCATCGGCCCAGAAAATGCCATCCCCATGGGGCTTTATGAAGTCCTAGACAGGTTGGCGGCCCAAGTCCTTCAAAGCATTAAATTGACATTTACCCAAGTCACATCCAAAAACATAGTTGGGGACCCCTTCCTCCAGGGCCCCAGGATTGTGTCAGAGACCCACACGGTAAGACCTGCAGAAACCAAGATGTGCTGGGTGCTGAGCACTGTGCTTTGTATCCACACTCCCACGCACTCATCACCCCTCTGAGGGTGCTGCTGGAGTCCCCATTTTACAGATGGGGAAACTGAGGGCCAGGGAGATAAAACAACTTGTCAAAGGTTACACAACTAGAGAGCAGGAGAGCTGAATTCAAACCCTCTTCTGCCTCACCCTTATGCCTGGAAGCCCTATTAATGAGTAAGAGAGCCTTGGGCTTTGTTCTTGCCTTTATTTACCTGAGACACAAATGCAGGAGCTAGAAATCCTTCCTACTTAAAACTTCCCAAGTTTAAAACTAAAACCGTGCTCTATTTAGAAGATGAACCCGAGCTGCGGCTGGTGGGCGGATCCGGACAGTGCTCCGGACGCGTGGAGGTCCTCCACCAGGGGAACTGGGGCACCGTATGTGATGACCTCTGGGACCTGAACGAAGCCCAGGTGGTGTGCCGACAGCTGGGGTGCGGACGGGCCATTGCAGCCCCTGGCCAGGCTCACTTCGGCCCAGGCTCCGGAAACATCCTCCTGGATAACATCCAGTGTTCGGGAAGCGAGAACCACCTTGGCCAGTGCCCCAGCTCCGGCTGGTCAGACCACAACTGTGGCCACCATGAGGACGCAGGTGTCATCTGCTCAGGTAGCTCTCTTCCCAGGGCACATTCTTTCTGACCCGTCGACCCGCGGAATTTAAGTGATGAATGGAGGGTATGCACAGAGCAGGGCCGGGAGAGCGGAGAATGGCAGCCCCGCAGATGAGCGTCCCCAGGCTGACGAAGTAAGCTGAGAGCCCAACTCCCCTCTAAAGAAATGCATACCAGAGCCGTTCCGTTGGCAGGTCGTTTTCTCTGCAACCTCTCCCGGGTCCAAGCTCCTTTTCCAGAATCTAACATGCCCGTGTTCCTATTTATGTAACATGACGCTTACCTGTTTAAGACCCCCTCACACTAAGAGCCCACCACTTGTCTTCATAAAATGTAACTTAGATTTCCTAAATTTCCTAAAGTTACCTTTTTTAAAAAATTCATGCAGATGCTGGGGCCGGAACTCCAGATGTGATCCCCACATCTCCAGGTAGGTCCCATACCTCGAACTTCTAATATCTCTGCAAAGTGAATAAGAAATCTAATCTGTCTTGAGCTAGACGCTGCTGGACAATGACCTAGACACTGACCTCCCAGGGAGCTTTGAAATCCTTGATGTCCAGGCTACGCCCAGACCAGTCACATCAGAATCTCGGGGCTCACACCAGCCCGGTCATCGGTAGTATTTAAAGCCTCCCATGTGATTCCAGCATGCAGCAAGTTAAGAACCAGTGGCTGGGGCAGTAAGCTAAGAGCCACATTTCCCAAATGAGACGGCATGCAAAACTCCCACCTGGACAGAAGAGCAAGGACGGACAGGAGGGCATCCATCCCTGTGGCTGACAAGAGGGTCAAGATGGAGAGGGGAGAAGGTAGGAAGGTTTGCCTTCCAAGAACGTGAGTTGGAAAATGAGAGATGGGAGAAAACACAGATGAGTCTACGTCACACTCTCCCAGTGGGTCAAGAACACGCTGAGCGTGAGAAGTGAAGCCATTTGGGGCTACTCTGGGAGACTTTGGACTTCGCCGATAACTCAGGAATAGAGAAAAGTACACGTTGTTCTGATAACCGACTCCCGAGTCAGTGTGTGGCCGTGACCTCCAAACTCAAGACTCCAGCGATATCTGAGCACGTGTGGTCCTGCCTCCTGTAGCCGCCGGTCTGTCCCGGACAGGCTCTCAGCAGCCCACTTCCCACCTGCCGACACCCTGGACCCCACCCAGCCTCCTCCCCAGCCCTCCACAGTGGCTAAATCCACCCTCTGCCTTCATCGGGGGCCTGGGTGTAGGGAAGGTCAAGGTTAAGGTGCACCCTGCAGGGTTTGGGGGCTGGGCAAGGTGGCTAGCAGCCTCTCCCTGCCAGGGTCTGGCACCACCGTGGCACACGTGGAAGGACACTTGGTGGGGGTCATTTTACCTACTCGAGTACAGATCTCAAGGGCATCCCAGGTGGAGGTCGCCGTGCCCTGGAGACTGCCCACCTCATGTAGGATGCAGAAGTGAACCTGCAGGAAGGGGCAGTTGACTTCCCCACCTGCAGCTGAGGCCCCACATTTTCATCTTGCATGGGGACCCACAACGCATCCCACAGCTGGGGACGGGAGGTAGAGCCCACAGAACCGTTTCTCAGGGACTGACAAGCAGCTACCTCCCTTTGGTGGCCTCTGGCTTTTCTTTTCTTTCCCAGTGAGGAATCTCCCTGAGTCTGGAGCCAGAGAGGAGGGGGTGGGGAGAGAGGACACAGCTGCTGGTTGCTGAGACGGCTCTGTGCCGAGCCCACTTGCCGTCTAGGGCTGCAAACCTCAGAAGGCTCTTCTCTCTTTTCTCCCTGCTACGGTATTCCTTTTCTGAGGCAGGTGTGCATAGCCCACTGAGTAAGAGAAGGCATCATGGAATAAAAGACATTATGGGGGAAATGAAATCTTTATGTCCAGTACTATCCACCTGCGGGCGAACCACTTCTCCACAAAGCATTATGTGTTTGCAGGGACACACACAAAATAAGGCTTTTGCCATTTAACTCTCTCAGGGAAACACTGCATCTCAAACATTTTAACAAAAGGGAATCGCCTCTCTTTTTTTTTTAAGATTTATGTATTTATCTGAGGGAGAGAGAGGGAGAGCGAGCGCGAGTGGCTGGAGAGGCGGAGAGAAAGGGAGGAGGAACCTTAGGC
>NC_081560.1:183349898-183370230 GCF_022355385.1 Mustela nigripes
TGACCCCTCGCCGAACACGGAGCCAGACGTGACCCCTCGCCGAACACGGAGCCAGACGTGACCCCTCGCCGAACACGGAGCCACACGGGGGGCTCAGTCTCACCACCCCGAGATCACCACAAAAGGGAATTGCATCTGAGACAAACTTCTGTCAGAAGAAATTTACTCCGCGGCTGTCCCGCACCCTTCCTGGCGAAGGACCCAGAAGGAAGGACAGCAGAGGGGTCGCTGTCCTCGCTGCTCGGCGGCCCAGGAAGGGCCATGGAGACGAAGAAAGCTCGAATGCATCTGACCCGTAGGCTTCACACTCCATGCTCTCTAGTCCCTGGTGTAAAACTCTGACAAGCACCTGCTTTCAAAACCTGTCCTCGACCTGCCAGGCAGTGGAGCCTAAGGACACATCTAGAATACAGAAATACTTGCTTCACAGAAATCAAAGGCAAAAGAACGCCAGAAAGGAGGAAGCTCCCCCCACTCCCCTCGGGGCCCGATGCCCTCAACGGAAGGCTTGTCCTTTCCCCACCCAGGCTCTCGGCTGTCGGGTTTTTGTCTTTTGTCCCTATGCGCTTCTGCACGTTCTGCAGTGGTGTGCGCTCGTAAGCCCAGTGATGTTACTGTGGGTGACACCTCGTGACTGATCGATCTCGGGACAGCCCGGGGCTTGGTGGGTCCTAAGGCAGAAGAGAAAAGCAAGTCACGTAGCTGTGCGTTGTCTGTGATTTCTTGGTGAATCACTGAAAGAAGGGGAGAGACCGTGTCCCCCATTAGGAGAGAAAAGAGAAATGAGGGAGCCGGGTGTAGTGGGCTCAAGGTAGTAACAGGTGCATTCGTTTGTATGGAACGGGAAGACGCTTTTGTGATGCTGAGCTCCTTCCTGATCTTCTCTGGTCTCGGTTTTTGCAGCTCCCGTCCCGCAAGGGCCTCCACCGCCAGGTAAGTCTCCTTCATTGAAAGTGTAACTTGTCGAGTATAGAATCAGTCTTGATAATTCACGAGAGCAGACTAGATGTCTGCCTGTCCTAGCTGCCTGAGGGGAAGGAGCTGCGGGACGGAGCCCTCGGGGAAGGATGGATGGTCTACGCTGAATTGAGCCCGTTTGCACGGCAGGAAGCTGGGCATTAATGATCGAGAGCATTAATGATATATCAGCGGGACCCCCCACTCCTGCCATGGACATGTCCAATCCCATTTCCAAGCTCACCTACGATCTTGGGGTCCTGCCTGGCACCAGCCACAGAGCTTTTCTTCCCCTCATTCCCTCTCAGGGCTACAACCACGCACCGGCCAAGCTACAACGATGTCTACACCACCATGATCCTTTCCCATTTTGTGATTCCCTGTTGAGCTTGATGGGATTCTGGATTCTACCCCCAGGAAAAGACAAGGTGCATGCCTGGGAGCCAACCAGTGGTCTCTTGTCTGCCCACAGGAAGAAGTAACTCTTGTGGAGGATTAATTTCAGGCCTCTTGGGTTCCTTCTCCAGTCCTTGGTATCCAACGAACTACCCCACTGACGTGGAGTGCATCTGGGTGATACATGTGGCTGAGAAGTTCCACATAGAACTGGTGATCCCAAGCCTGAAGTAAGCAGCTTTGCCTTTTTCTACTTCAATGTCTCTCATGCCCCTACTAAGAGTTTTCTTTCCCAGATTAACCAGCCTCAATTCATTCATTCCTACTTCTTTCTCTACCTGTACCCATCTTTAAAGGACTATGTCCTATTTTAATGCATATTTATATGCATATATATTTACATATTCATATACACATGCATGTACCCGAGTCACTTTTTAATGGAAATATTGCTTTTCTTGATAATGTTTAACCTGGTTTCATGTTTCTACATCGGGTCCCATCTGGGTCATTCCCTCTTCCTGACATTGTTCACAGTCTGCGCCAGACCTCCACCACTGTTCCCACCCCAGCACGTCAGCCTCAGGCATCCAGGAGCGGAATGGTTAAATGCTGTCCTCAAAGGGGAAATAGGTCTGCAGCGGAGTGAGGGATGCATCCAACCATCCAACCGTTTTACCCGATGGCCAAAGTTCCTTTCAAAGGGAGAGAACCAAAACCAGTATCAGGGAGCATTGTCTATTGTGAGGGAAATGTCTTTTTCATTCCTTCTTTCCACACCCATGAATTCAGTGAAAGCGAGGTGAGCAGATTTGGTACGGTGGATGCAAATCTATGAAACCCACAGTTCTATGACTTGGGGGCTCAGAGCGTCGTTTTCTCACTTCGGGATGATGGTTACTGCAAACAGCTGTCCTGACCCACTCTCCCCACGGTCTCAAGGTGACTTTCCCAACATAAATTTCCTACTATAATTTCAGGGTTTACAAATCAAGGAGCTTCTTCCTGTGTTGCCTATAGTCAGAACTTAGATACTGACTTCCAGGTTTTGATGTTTTTAAGCCTAGATTTATTGATATTTGCCTTTTGCGTCTAAGGACACGAAGTTAATTATTTTGCACCAGTGAGTCTCAGCTGGTAAGGAGAGACCCCACGGGGACATTTGGCCGTGCCTGGAGGCATTTGTTTATTGTTGAAAGGGGGCAGGGAGCACCACAGTCGCACAGTGAGTAGAGGCCAGGGATGCGGCTAAGTGTCCTGCATTTCCCAAGACAGCCCCCCATGGCAAAGAAATCTCCAGCCCCAAATGTAGATAGCTCTGAGATTGAGAACCCCTGCTTGAAGCTTGCATTGTTTGGGTTTTTTTTTTTTTTTTCTATTTCAGCTTCTATGCGGAACTATCTTCACACTAGATCTGCAAAAATTATAACCATATTTAAACTATGCCATTTCATTCTTGCTAAGTCAAGTGTGTCCTGTTTTCATGAAATCATTTCTCGGATTGCAGTATCTCCTGTTATGGTCACACTGTTGTTGCCCTACATATAAATGTTATCCTTTATTTTCTTACTTTAAAAATGGGTCAAAAAAAAAAGGGGGGGTCGCGGGGCTCCTGGGTGATTCCATCGGTCGGGCATCTGATTCTTGATTTCGGCTCAGGTCGTGATCTCACAGTCCTGGGATGGAGCCCTGTGTTGGGCTCCATGCCCCACAGGGAGTCTGCTTGCGACTCTCTCTCCCTCTCTCTGCCTGTTCCCCCTACTAGCTCGTGATCGCCCTCTCTCTTTCCTTCTCTCTAGCTCCCTCTCAAAAAAAAAGTGGGGGAAGGGGTTGTTTTGGGGTCCTTGGCTCTTCCTTCATTGGAACAGATGCATTCTGCAATAAACCGGTTTTCAAATGTGGTGAGTCTATAACATGTACAAGTGTAACTGTGTGCGTCTTACACAACGAGCATGTACAACGCATGCCTCAAGGGCCACTTACTATTGTTTTCATGTCAGCATGCGCACTTCCCATTTTCATCTGTTAGATTAGAGTTGATATTCTTGACAGTGTATTTATTGAACCTGCTTTCTGTGCAGGCTCTGCTCTAGGAGCAGACTTCTAGTGTCAGACAAGACAGGTCTCTATCCTCATGGAGGATATATTCTAGATGGAGACTCAAATAGTACTTGAATAAACCAGTAGTAACTCAGGGGACAGGTTCCATTAGTGTTAAGTTGATATGTGCTATGAAGAAGAATGTTTATACATACATGGTATAGAGAGAGGTAGGTACAGACAGATAGAGATGGTACAGATAGAGATAGGTACAGACAGACAGATAGAGATGGTACAGATAGAGATATCCTATAGATAGGATAGAGAATAGAGGGGGTGAGGACAGCATTGGGTAGGATGGTCAGGGACAGCTTGTCTGATCATCCAGGTTGATCAGATGGATGGAACCATCGGTTGGAACCGGATGGTCTGGGGCATGGGAGGGAAGATTCCTACTGAGCAGGCTCTGGGAGTTTTGATGGGAGGCACCACTTCTCCCGGCTCCAGATCCCATTATGTGTTTTATTCAATGAGACCCTATGGATGCCTGCCCTACCCCAGGGAATGGCAGGTTTGAATAAAGAGTCAGGGTCATTCAGGATACACTCAGGGTAGAGAGGAAGGTGGTGGGAAAGAACAAAAGCCAAGATCTCAGAAGGCGGCCACGGAAATAGAGCCAGAGAGACACAGAGAAAGGCTGCCTGACCTGAGCCAGTTCCCAGAGGGAAGGACAGAAGGACAAATTCAAGCAATATTTAAGGGACCAAGTCCACTAGCGGGACATGTGGTTGGAAGGAGGCAGCAGCAGTGACGGCAAATGGTACCAATGATGATTTTATTTAAGTCATTTCTGCAGATTTCCTTGGGGAGATTTACTGTGCCTTTACCTCCTCAGATTAGAGGACATCTATGGGTGCCCTTATGACTTTGTGGAAGTGTTCGATGGACGGCAAGTTGCCTCACTCTCCATGGGCAGGTTTTGTGCTGGGACAGAGCTTTCGTTCCTCTCCTCTTCAAACGTCATGACTGTGGCGTTCCGGAGTGACGCCATGATCACCAACACAGGGTTTTATGCTCTGTACAACGCCATTCAGCAGGATGAAAGGGAGAATGGTGGGTATCCTGATAGGGACCTTGGAGGGAGCTTAGATCTAATTTGTGTCCTTTCCCTTTTTGAGAGGAGATGCTTTCTAAATCTGACCCGCAGGGTCCGTCGTCACTAATGACATCCTGAGCAACATCCACTCTGACACGAACAGCCCCAGGGACCCCTCACCCTGCTCTGCCACTCGCTGTCATTTTCCACCACCACAACGTCCTGGCTGAAGAAACAAAGGGCTGGGTCTCATGCCTTGCGTTGGCTGGGTGTGTAGATGGAGGACCTGAACGAGGGTCTCTCTTTTCCACAGGAAGGGAAGACACAGTAGGGCAAGTCCTTCTACAACAAACCTACGTCAAATTACAACTACCAGCCCACCTAATTCCAACTGAATTCCATACAAAAACCACCCAGAACAAACCTCCTGGCTTCTGTAGCAGGGCATGGGGAATATTCTAGAGCTCTCAATGGTTTATGCTTAGGGTGACTGTGCAATTTATTCTCTAATCAGGATACTTGTGAGGGTTTAAAAGGGATTCTAGAATAATTAAGAGGCATTACTTGATCTACAACAGTTGTAAATCCGGATTATTCTAGGCAAATCAGGACACAAGGCCACCCTACCTAGAATCCGATAGCCTAAGGTGAGAAAAATGTGCCCAGGTGCTGGGCATTCTATAACTGCAGAAGGTCCTAGAGTTTGGAGGCGGCACCACAGCTCAGAAGCCTCTGTTTTCCTGTCTTTCAGATGTATCCCTGAGACTGGTGAACGGCAGCCACAGGTGTGAGGGCCGGGTGGAGGTCTTCTACAATGGCACCTGGGGCACTCTGTGCGATGACAGCTGGGACCTGACAGACGTCAGGGTGGTGTGCCAGCAGCTTGGCTGTGGCGAGGCCTTATCAGCCCCAGCTCAGAGCTACTTTGATGGAGGCACTGGCCACATCATGCTAGACGACGTTCAGTGCACAGGGAACGAAGCCAAGGTGTGGCAGTGCACACACAATGGGTGGTTCTCCCACAACTGTGGGCACCACGAGGATGCCAGTGCCATCTGCTCAGGTGAGACCCGTAGGGCCCGGCACACCTGGGAGAGGGTCTCGCACATCAGCAGCCTCTGGGAAGGGAGAGCTAAATGCCAGCAGGCCATTACTCAGAAAGGACTCTAGGACTTCCAGCCAGCTTTCTAAGTCACTTTAAGAGTTAGACTTCCTTCTTTCCAATTAGTGCGTCTGTAAAATGTTCCAGGTCTCCCCACCACCACTTAAAAGTTGTGATCATTAGATAGAGGATTTGTATCATCAGACATCCCATTCCTGGCTAGACATGCCACAGTGTTGGGGACGGTCCCCTGTCCCTGAGTAGGAGTAGTAGCTGGTGTCCAAAGACGGCTTAGCGTGCGCCAAGCTCCACGCTGAAACCAGTGCGATCAGACCCTCATTTGACCTTCCCAGTCTCCAATAAAGGAGACTATTACATTCTCACCTCACTGACAAGACAACAAAAGCATATCTAACGTCACACACGCTTCCTTCTCTGTTCAGTATCGTCTCCAAGATACTGGAGGGAAGACTGAGCTTGGCTCGGGTACTCAATGTCCTCCAGCCCCATAACTGAGCAAAAGGAAAGAAATACCATATTTTTTTATTTGCTTTCAGTTTCAGTATCTCCGGCAATTAGATGAAATATCATGAGGCTGAAAAGCAGAGTGTGCCCCTGACCTGGCTGCCAATCCGTAAGCAGCATTGACGGGTTTGGTACTACATTCCCAACTGCCCACAAAGAATGTGTTTGATCCTTAAAAACAAAACAAAACAAACAAACAAAAAACCCTGATTTTCTTTTGTGAACCACATGACTTACTCTTACTCATGTAAGAACCACATGTCTTACTCTTTCTTTCTTTCTTTCGGTCTTTGAGTAGGTGTCGATGGGAATCCAAAAGTAGGACCAAAAGGTACAGTCGCTCTTGTGTACATTTCAACTGCTGCCAGGTCTCTGAGTGATGTCTGTGACCCTAGTTACTGGTTAATCCTGTAATCCGAGCACAGGTGACAGCATAAACCTTCTTTTGCTCAGGAGTCAGAGCAACACAGCCCACTGATGTTGACCTATTGATGGCACAGGCTGGGAGAGGGCGGGTGGGGGTTGGTGGTCAGCATTCAGGTTCACCAGCAATGTCACACGTGGGCCCCAGGCCTGCGGTGAGTCGGCTGCTGCTGTGATAGAGGGCTAGCTGCTCGCAGGGATGATCACACCACAGATGCTGTGGAGGAGAGCAAGGAAATGGGAACCCCAGGCCAGCCCTCAAGGAGCTGTATCCAACCTCTCCCATCCGCACCTGTAGTGTGCAGACGGCCCAGCTCTTAAAGAGACAGCCACCTCTGCCCAGAGCAGCCACAGCTTTGAGTGTCAGTATTTTTGAGGAATATCCTGGATAAAAATCCTGGCTCACGTATCATTCTTCCTCTGTGTGTTTTCACAGACTCCGCTGGTGATGGTCCTGCTGCAGGTGCGTCAACTTTAGGTAAACCCTTCTCAAGGTTTTAGATGTGCCTTATCGTCAGTGTAACCCTTCCGGCCGCTAGATGGTGCTCTCTTCCTCTTATATGTGAGAAGCTGCAACACCAAGGAGCCTTTAATTTAAATTTCGCACCAAACCCAGTATTTCAGCCATAAAAGGGATGTTTTAGGGGACGTGGGTGTCTGACGTCAGCTGGGATTGATATGTATAATACAAGGCATCTTCCAACACAACCAGCCAGTGACGCGCCCTGAGAAAGGATGCTTTAGGCTCGCATTGTCCTTGTGATTTTCCACGAAAACACGCACTCAGCTCTGTCTGGGCATCTAGGTCCAGAAAGCCCTGCCAATCCTATGGCGGTGTCATTCCTCCTCACGAAGCCCTGTAAGCTCGAAGGGACTGGTGTAACCCTCTTATCTGATGGAGAACAGCGTCAGAACCTCAGAGGGGTCCCCCAAACCAACTTTTCTCTTATCAGGCAAACCAGCCCTGGAGTAAACGCCCCTCGCTCCTCCTCCCCGTGCCCTCTGACCCCTCAGAAAACACCAGCACGGGTCAGCGCCTCCTCCTGATGGGGTCTCTTCGCCCTTTCTTGCAGATGAAAACTTCCACTGTGGCGGTTTGCTCACAAATAATTCGGGCTCCTTCTCCAGCCCTTGGTATCCTAAGAAATACCCTATAAATGTGGTGTGTGCCTGGGACATCCACGTGGACGCCAGGGTTCATATCAAGCTCACATTTGAAGTGGTGAAGTGAGTAACTGTCTCCCACTTTGCTCTGTTTTGTCAACACAGTTATTGTATGGTGACTCACATAACACAATAAAAAAAACATAAAATAAAATATAAATAAAAAATAAACATAATTATCCTACCCGCTGCCCCTAGCCCCACCAAGAAACAAACGAACAGACAAATAGAAAAGAGCCACCTTCCACAGTTCATTCTCCAAAGCAACGAAGGCGTTAGAGGCCCATTGGGTGGCATTGATCGAAACTTTAAAGGCAAAAGTCTTTTAATGCTGCAGTTCCAGTTCCAGAAGATGAGTCCACTGATAGTCTCATGTGTTGAGGGTAATCATGGCGATGTTCTTATAGGAGCACTAGATTGGAAACGATCTAATTGCCATCAGTAGGGGATTGCTAAACACATTTGGGTCCACCACACACTAGGGGTATATGGCCATGGAATGGTCTGCAAGAAAGCCTTGGCCAACAGGGCCGCGACTGACATCTGGGCTTAGACTCTATCTGAAAGGAAACTGTTTATAGTAACTGCTTCTTAGAAGCAGAATGAAGCCAGCCCTCTGGCTTCTCCCACCAGTCAGGGGTGGGAGAAATTTTACTTTTTACCAAACACCTGTCCATACCACTTAAATTCTGGTCTCTGTGTTTATCATGCGTGCTCAGGAAATGCAATTTCATGGAGATTTCCAAAGTGGGGGGTTTTTATAAACAGGAAGATACGTACTGCCGGTCAGCAGGGTCATACTTCCCTCCAACCGTGTGAAACGATGTGGGTCTCAGCTGGTCTTCCAGAGCCATCCTTTCCTGAAGCCCTCTGTGCAGTGCTGGGGGAAGAAAAGCCCCAGCAGATGGATTCTGAGTGATGCTGTTCCTTCACAGGTTGGAGAACTTCTACGGCTGTCCGTACGACTTCGTTGAAGTCTTTGACGGCCCGCAGAGTGAATCTTTTTCTCTGGGGAGGTTCTGTTCTGGTACAACCCCGACATTCACCTCCTCCTCAAATCGCTTGACGGTGGTCTTCCACAGCGACGCAATCGTCACCAACATGGGCTTTCATGCATCCTATGAGTCCATTGTGCAAGACGAGATCAATACTGGTAAGTCCTTTGGTCATTTTCCCTGCCTGGTGGCAGGCGAGGGCGGGTGGCCAACTTGGACAGGACACCAGGGATGGCCGGGGGACTCCCGCTCCCTCATTTACCCCCGAGGTCTGACTGGGCGAAGTAGTTGAAGACCCACTTGTGGGCTATGGAACAACACATCCACTCTCATCTCCCAGCACAAGGTAGTGGGCAGGGCTCGCACCTGACGCTGCCTTGGGACCTGTTTCATTCCACACACATGTGTCGTCTCTACACCTGCTTCCGGTGCTGCCCACCAAGAGTGGCCACAACCAGGGTCAGTACACGTGGTGCTGCCCACCGCACACTGCCCTTTCAGGGGGCTCCTTTCGCCTCTGTCAGGTAGACAATCCTGTCTAAGGGAAAAGCTTTAAAAAACAGCCTTCAGAAAATCATACAGAGGGTACCTAGTTGGCTCAGTGGGTTAAAACCTCTGCCTTTGGCTCAGGTCATGGTCCCAGGGTCCTGGGTCTCTGCTCAACAGGGAGCCTGCTTTCCCTGCCCTCTCTCTCTCTGCCTACTTGTGATCTCTTTCTCTCTGTCAAAAAAATAAATAAAATCTTTTTAAAAAATCACACAGATGTGAGAGCTCAAACCCAAGTATCCTTGGCCCACTTTAACCCTCAGTGGCTCTCTCCCCACGTCGGAGCAGAGAGCCCTCGAAAGCTGGTCAACTCCCAGGAAATGCCCAGGCCCTTTCTCAAAGGCAGGAGCAAAGGTAGGGTGTCCAGAGCATGACCGAGGCATGTCTCCTTTCCCAGATCTGGCCCTCAGGCTGGCCGGCGGCAGCCACCGGTGCGAGGGCCGCGTGGAGCTGCACTACAATGGCACTTGGGGGACAGTGTGTGATGACAGCTGGGACCTGCGTGACGCCCAGGTGGTGTGTGGGCAGCTGTCCTGTGGCAGGGCGGTGTCGGCCCCCAGCAGGGCACATTTCCGCCAAGGCCTGGGCCCCATTGCCCTGGACGACGTGGAGTGTAGAGGGACAGAAGCCAGGCTGTGGCAGTGCCTGCACCGTGGCTGGTTCTCCCACAACTGTGGCCACCACGAAGATGCCGGCGTCGTCTGCTCAGGTGGGTCTGATTCTGACCCAGGTGGGTGGGCGGAATGGCGTTCCCAACTGCACTCAGAGCAGGAAGGAATCTTAATGTCGCTGTTTCCCAAGCTTTCCCCATTCCGACACTCCTGCATGGCTTCTGTCCGTCCACCACCCACAGCACTTTCCCCAATACTTTCTTTCTCATGGACTCTTCTTTCACTTACATGAAATCATTCTAAAGGAAGTTCTATATTCCCCCCATACGTGGACAGCCAGGATCACTTACCGTAAACAGACAATACATACCAATAGACACTGTGGCAATAAAACAATGTTAAAATGTTAAAAAAAAATTAAAACAAACAATGGTCTCTCTAATGTGATCAAGTCATGCTCATGCATATTTGAAAATATCCTTCATCAGAATGGAACTCAACTTAAAATTTTAAATTATAATGCTTTATAAATATATAACTCTTAAACTAGAAGATGCACCATCTCAAATTATCTCACGTCCCACCAGTGATGAGTCATGCCTCTGGGAAACATCTCTTTGGTTCATCCCCCTTGTTGCCCAGGTGACACAGAGATGGCTCTTAAAGTCACAGAGCTGGGAGCCCAGGTCCCAGCCCAGCGCTGTTATTCCTCAGTTTTGTCTCGGTTGAGTTTCTGCAAATGAATTCCAAAGCCCACATTTATCTCTGCTTCTCTCTGGGTCTGGCTGGGAAGCGGCAAAGTTGTTTATCAGCTAGACCTGGCCACAATGACCAGAGGATAGAAGAGCAAGCAGGGGTGGGGGTCCTAGATGCTTCTGAGAGGAGAAGAGAGACATCAAGGGGCAGAGTCAGTGTTGAAGCAAAGCAGGAGTGGAAGTCATGAGCTGAATATGACATCTGAGGACAGGGCTGGGGGCAGGGAGGTGTGGAACCAGGACCATGGACAGAGTCACACGAGGTGGGTGGAAAGTGATGGGGACAGAGTTCAGCTTCACCCCTGGCCTGCGGCTCCTTGGCTCCCTCCAGGTGCTGATGCTCCCAGTGTGTGTCCTTGACACAAACCTAGTTCTGCATTTTGCAAACTGACACTTGCTCTGGGAGGCAAGATCCAGGAAGAATTACAGAATCAAACCAACTGGAAAGTTAGGAACTCCACATAAGGCAACCAGCACTGTGGCCAGTTTGGGGGTGAGGAAGACACTGTGATGTCCAGCAGCTCGACAAAAATGAACCAGTGACCCAGGACATCTAGTGCTTGCAATCATGGCAACTCAGGGCCATCTCCCCTGCCCAGATTGGGTGCGGTTTCTCCCCAGAACAAGAGACAGACCTTTCTGTTTCAAATAAGTAGATCAATCTCTCAGGTTTGAGAAGAATGGAAGGACATGACATATGCTCACCTTTTGATCTATGTCTCTCCTAGCCTCTCTGCCTTACTCAACACCATCAGCTGCTACAAGTCACCCAATTTCAGGTAATTTCTATTAGGGTTTATTGAGTAACTGTAACGTATCTTGGCAAAGTCATCGTGGGCAGTACGACAGTGGTTTGGAAGCCAAAGGCCCTGGATCTACCATCCTGGCTTCATCAGTTACAAACTGTGGGATCTTGAATAAATCTCTGAACCCCCTCGTGCCTTCTCCTGTAGATATGGATGAGGAGGAGGATAAAAGTCTTTGCCTCCTAAGGCCGTGCTGGGACACAGCGTTCTCTCTGTGTAGGATGGGCAGGGCAGTGCCTGCCATGGGGGGAGGGGGACACTATTTAGAGGCAATGGCCACCTTCCAAGCACTGCAAGGAGTCATCTTGGTGTGTGCTACTTTCTGCCTGACAGAATGACAAAGAATGAAGAAGCTGTGCACCCAACTTGGTCTTTCCCTGACTCTGTGACCAGCTCAATGGTTGTCATATTTTAAATTAGGTCAGCACCCTGTTTGTGGCAGAGTCTTCAAGAGTAAAATACAATATACAGGGGAGTTAGGAAAAAGAAATGCCCCCACACCTTCAAAGGAAACACCAGAGTAGGTTAGGCTAAACAAGGAATGTTTTCTTTAAAATCTCTCTGCTTAAAAAAAAAAAAAAAAAAAAAAAAAGTATTAACTACCATGCTCTGATTTTCTAGAATGAGCCTCAGTTGCTTGTCCTGCTGGTACATATACCAGCTGAGCGATGGCAGGGCGCCCCCCGACTAAGCGAGGACCAGGGAAGGGACTTGAACTAGAATCAGGAACTGTACGTGACCCACAAGGCAGAGGGCCCACGGACAGTTCACTGAGAGTTAAATGGGTTTGACATGTAAGATGTGGTATCCTGTTCTTTTGTGTTTTACTCTGCCCTTAGCATCTTTCCCGGAGCCGACAAAAGTTTCCACATCAGCAGGTAAGCTGTTCCTCTCTCCTCACTTGCCTTCGCTGACTTGAGTTTTAGCTCAGAAATGCTCCAGCGCGATGGCCGTGGGAGAAAATGTTGCCATTGGAAACACTCCCCGCCCCACCCCCAGCCTGAGGCGGGCGTGCAGGGAACTGCTGCCAGCGGAGGGGGCTGAGGATATCAGGGTTTGCCTGGAAAATCTGTGGTTGGCAAGTGAGTGGCAAGAAGCTAGGAGATGCATATTGACTTCTGGGGACGGGTCTGGAGGGCTGAGGGTGGCCCGCTCAGCCCAAATCTCCCCACGCCCGACTCCCACCACGAGCTGTCCCTGGCTGTGTTCTGAGCACAGCCCACCTCTGTTCCCTTCTGCAGCCCTGCCCTTCAAGCATGAGGGGCAGCCAGGAACGACCGTTCTGTGCGCTCCCCAAAGTGTCCGCACTCTTGTGCTGTGTTGCTCCCAGCAATGTGCTACGTTCCCATGTTGTGTTGTCCCAGCGACCCTGGGAACAACACAGAGGAAAGCTATTGTTGTCAGATGACCAGCATGTGCATGGGCACACAGAGAATATCACACACACACACACACACACACACACACACACACACACGAAGTGGTATGTGCACGTTAGCTTCTCAGGAAAAACCCAACAAACCCTGTGAGTGCCAGAAACCAACACTTCGCCCCACACCGGGCAGGACACGAAGCAGCTTCACAGGGAGGCAGCTCCGAGCCGCCGGCTAAGGAGCAAAACGTTGTGGCAGGCAGCTGTAACCTGCAGAAGCGCAGTCATACCCAAGGCAAGAAAGAATAAACGAGGGAGGCGAAGTGAAGCGAGGAGCAGATCTGTTGTCACCGAAGATCAGCAGACACTCTCCAAGACGTGCCGGCTCTTCTGGTGGCCGTTGGAAGTGTCCACCGAGGTCCAGGCCTGCGGCTGATGAATGGGTCAGGCAGGTGTGAGGCCCACGCTGACACCCGGGGCACGGCGTGTGATGACAGCCAGTCCCTAGACAATGCCACGTGGTCTGCAGACAGCTCGGCTGTGGCCCGGCCGTGTCCACGCTCCCGGGGGCCAGCGTCTGCCCTGGGTCAGGCAGCATCCTTCCAGACAATGTCAACTGCGCAGGAAGCGAGTCGTCCCTGGGGCAGTGTCCTCCCGGCGCTGGCTCGCTCACAACCGGCGGCACCACCAGGACGCTCGTGTCTTCTGCTCAGGGGAGGGCAGGTCCCTCGTGGGCCGGTCAGCCTAGGCTGAGCCTGAAATCTGCACGGGGAGTCTGGAAACATCTCCATGCCTTAAAGCTGCCCCGCATCCAGGACAGGTTCCTGTTCTCACTCCGGAAGGGTTGCCAGCTGCTTCAGATATGGGAGGCCCCGTGCCACTCAAGGGACTCCAAAGGTTAATCCGCTGTAAAATAATCAGTAATGGTACTTATAAAGTTTCGGTGGATGAAACGAGTCATCCCACATGAAGCCTTAGTCAAGCATATGACACACAGTGAATGTACAACACGTTAAGTGTTTCACTGGGATTTTAGTTCCTAAGGCAAATTCTCTCGGAATCACTGTCTCGGAGGTTCAGGCCGGGCTGTAAAAACCCCAGCAGAACAGCCCAGGAGATGAGAACAACTGTTTACACAGGCTTGTTGGGCTGTTTTTGAACCGAGACCATGATTTTCAAGCCACTCAACCATCCTCATTTCTATTACTTTTTAATCTTGATGAAGTCCCCAAAATTCATTTTCGCTTTTGTTATTTTTTAAAAGATTTTTATTTATTTATTTATCTCTTTATTTGGTTATTTGGGAGGGGGCAGAGGGAGAAAGAATCTCACCCGGGGCTGCATCTCACGACCCTGAGATCCTGACCTGACTGAAAAGCAGAGTTGGACGCTTAGCAGGCCACACCCCCAGGTGCCTCACCCCATTTCTATTATTAGCCCTCCCCCCATTTTTCCTTATCTCTGCAGATTCTGCAGCTGCTGGGCATCCGGGGATCCGTGAGTTCCCTCCCATTTTATCTGCCGATGGGTGACGAGCCACCTAGTGCCGGGGGGCCCACCCTAGGTCTCCCTCACCACCCTTCAATGCTCTTCACTCCAGACCTTTCCCAGACGGCGAAGGTCCGGAGCTGTGTCCCATTCCCATGGGGCCGTCCTCTGGCCCCCGAGGAAAAGCTGTTTGGGGTGTTGGCAAGCTTGAGGTCATCCTTCCCGTATAGGAGATCTGCGTGCCAGCAGGACTGAGACCCCGGCTCCTGAGCCGACATAGGGCTCATCCACAGAGCGGGTGACAGGCCAGAGAAGGCAGGAGACTCTGGGGGCAGGTGGTCCTGGTGGCAGACTTTCCCAACTCTGCCACACCACCTGGACCTCTGGATGTTAAGGCTGAACTCTGGGTCCTGAGAAGCCCTCTGGGCCGATAGAGCCATACCCTCTCAACCCCAACATCCACTTTATTTCTCTTATTGTCTTACTCCTCACCAGAATAGTTGTACACATGTGTGAGCCACCATCACGTTTTACATGCTAACCATTGGATTACACTGGACGGGGTTGTTTAAAGGCAAACCCACGCATGGGAAGGAGAGGCTGTTGAGACAACTAGGCAGTTGCATGGATGGTTTGGAGTGTCCTTATGATGTTTTCTCTTCCCCATGTGCAGCTTCTTCAGCTCCTGAGGAGCAGCCACGTGTCTTCCATCCAACAGGTATCTTTTCCATTCTTAGATTTTGTGAGTTCTTTTCCTAGGCTGGCATTGGCAGCCCCCAGAAATGTAGCCAATGTAGTTTTCCTGGCCCTGAGGCTGTAGGGAATCAAAGCTGGTGAGATGGTGGGTTGTCCCTGCGCGGGGACTTTTCCAAGGAGAACCAGCCACCCACCCTGCCTCAGTGGCCTCACTGGACGTCTTGTAGGAAGAGCCTGACCCACACAGTGCTCTTGGGGGCCCTACTCTAAGGGAACCCCAGGAACCAGATCCACTTCTGGGGCTCAGAATATGAGAACCAACCTCACCTGCTTTTGGTTCAGGGGCAAGTTTCACCCAGTCACCATCTTACCTTCTGGTAGGAGCAATGCCCCCTCTTCTGCTCAGTTTCCCAGCCCCAACCTTCTCCCTCAACCTCCAATAAATACTTCAACCTTTTTAAAATTCAAGTAAGGTGAAATTAATTTTGTTCTGAGAGCTCCATAACGTTTTTCGAGACCTGGGTAAGAAATAAGAAGTCTGAACATCAAGCGTTCTGCTGAACGGTTTTGAATTTGTAGAGAAACCACACGACAAATGATACTGCAGACAGGAAGAAAGCAGAAGTTTGTTTTTAAGTGTGTCTTCTACAAGGTCACCATGTGGCCCCGGTTCCCATAAAGAAGTGGCCCAGTGAGTGTGAACCACTGTAGAGACGGTGCTAAATTTCAGAAACCAGACGCAGTCCTTGGTCCCCTCTGCATCTATGGTGTCCCCGTGGACACAGGCTGCGCAACCAGTGGCCAGAGGGCTGGGGCTGGGGTAGAATTCTCTAGCTGGGAATGCTGTCTCAAATATTGAGAGTGGCGAGAACCTTCTCCAGCCCCTCTGCCCTTGGCCCCTGCAGATCCTCCTGTGGTGCAGGTGTGGAGATCCTCTACGATGGCCCCTGGGGAGCGGTGTGTGACCACCTCTGGGGCCTGTCTGCGGTGCAGGTGGTGAGCCGGCAGTTGGGCTGCAACCAGGCCCTGGTGGGCCAGAGGGGCAGTCTGTTTGGTGGCAGCCTGGGCCCCATCTTCCTAGACACTGTACAATGTACAGGCAACGAGAGAAGCCTGGGGTGGGGCCACCACCTTGGCCTGTCGGTCCATAACTACAGACACCACGAAGAGGCTGGGGCCATCTGCTCAGGTCCCTGAACTCTCCCTCAGCCCGGCTTCCTGCCCTAAGCAGCAAAGCTGGACCTGCCAGGAGGCCAACCCCAAAAGCCTTGGGCTTCCAGGTCATGAAAACAGCTGGTCCCATCTGCCTGGAATTTTCCCAATTGTAGCGCTGAAAGTCCCCTGTCCCGGGAACCCCCTCAGATTCGGCTAACCCAGGACACTGGTCGCACTAGTCTCAGGTGTGTCGGATATCACAGCCTGTTCCCCTGCTCCTAGGAGAGCCAAGATCCTCGGAGCAAAACCATGCCTGGGAAGTGGGAAGTTGAGCCCCTGCTTGAGACGGTTTTTAATTTCCAGGAATGATTTTCTGATATGTGTCGATCCCATAAACTTCTCCTGAAGCTATTTCTCAGAGAGAGCTTCATAGGAACGCTCTCCTGATTTGCTGTTGCCCGACTAGGGCTTTTCTTACCATTAGGGACAATTTTTTATTTCAAAAAAGCTGAATGAACACTTAAAAACCCTGTTTGGTTACGTTTTCCTACTAAATGAGACATGCAGCAAACATCTGTGACCCCCACCCCATGGCCCAGAGCCACCCCCTTCTCAGAGGGTGGGGGAGACAAGGTCCCCAGACGGGTGAAGAAGCAGACAAGGTGAGGATCCTTCTCGCCTCCTGTGTCACTGGGTAGTTCTTTTAGTCCGCAGAGGGAGCCTTTGGTGCTCCCAACACGTCTTGGTATCTCTCTGTGAGACTCAGAGTCAAAGTGTCATCAGACGCTCATGTGTCCTATTTGTGTTAGCTTCAGGTCTAGGTGGCTATGGATGGCTCCTCCCTGGAAAAGCTCCGCTAGAGCCTTTGGATTAGTGTCCATAAGCCAGGGTCTCACCAACAGGGGGGAAGGTGGTGGTAGAAATCCAGTAGCCTCTGCCAGTCCGTTCTGAGCTGGCAGTTGGCACAGATGTGGGTTCACACACCCACTCAGCTGGTGCGTCTGCCATCGTTTCGCAAGTGTGCGCTGCGCTAATGCAAGTGCCTTCAGCTGCAGAAGCTGTCCCAGAACCAACAGAAACAAATCCTACAGCCGGTAATCCTTTTACGGCTTGTTTCGGGGCTTGCCAGTATTGACTCTTTCTAGTGGATTCCCTGAGGCTACAACCAGGAATGTCCATGACAGGAGGGTTCAGGCCCAACACTGTGGAAGAGGCTGCAAGCAGGGCTGGCTCTTGGTCTAGTCTCTGCTTCTAAAATTTATCTAACTGTGAATCTGGTGTACCAGAACCAGTGTACAAGTTTTGACTAAAGAAAACCATGAAAAGTTGACTTTGACCTATTTCTATGCTGTTGCTTAGCAATTTAATGACCCAGTTCTAAAATCAGTATCTATCCTTACCCTTGAAATTATCCTATTTCTTTTTTTTTTTAAGATTTTATTTATTTATTTGACAGAGAGACCACAAGTAGGCAGAGAGGCAGGGAGGAAGCAGGTTCCCCGCTGAGCAGAAAGCCCGATGTGGGGCTCGATCCCAGGACCCTGAGATCGTGACCCGAGCTGAAGGCAGTGGCTTAACCCACTGAGCCACCCAGGTGCCCCCAATTAACCTATTTCAAAGGAACAAGTATCTGAAATCAGAGCTCGCCCAGAAAAACCAGTCCCTGCATTTGTGGTCAATAATGTAACTTTTCCCTGTGAGACTTGGGAAAAGGAAGCAAGAGATGGTAGAGTAGTGGACTTCAGGGTTGGCTAGGGTACAAATTGCGGAAAAGTCCTATTAGAAATTACTTGCCAGAAGAGCTAATCCCATTCCAGTAACAACCCAAGTCTTGCCCAGACTTGCCCACCATCAGGTTGGCGGTGGGAGGAGCCGTTGTGAAGATACACCACAGTGGCACATGGGTGACCATGTGGGATGACCTCTGGCCACCGATGCGACCGACGTCGTGTGTTGGCAGCCAGACTGTGAGGAGGGCATCGGAGCCCTGGGGAATGGCCACTCCAGGGAGGGTGTGGGGGGCGTCCTCCTGGACAATGTGCAGGGCCGGGCAATGAGGCCACAGTAGGCCAGTGCTGGCACTGGGCTTGCCATGCGGCCACCATGGATGCCGGAGTCCTTGGTTCAGGCACTCACTCTTGACTTTCTCCTGACATTGCCGGAGCCACAGCCCTGGGGGTAGGCAAGAGGGACGTGAAAATGAATATGCGGAAGCTCAGGCCCCTCGGGGTCCTCCAGACACCTGCTATGGTCCATTCTGGTTCCCAGAAGCCTCTGGGTCCTTGTTAGCGTCTCTTAATCAGCCGATTTACCCAACGTTTGAGCCTACACTTACGGGTTCACTTTGGAGCCCTCAGTCTCTGCCCTCTTCAAAGATTTACCAGATTCCCTGTTATCCACCCACTGGGGTAACTGCTCTTCCTAGTCTTTGGCTTAAAATTATGTTTTGAGCCGAAAACTGACTTTGTAGTGCTGCTTTGGGGAGTTCCATGAACAAGACCAAGTCCCTCCCACCTGGGCCCTTTGTGAAAGCATCACCTATTTCCTGGGGGCCCCTGGTTTGAGATGGCTTCCCTTCCTCTTTTTTTTTTTTTTTTCCAATTCAACCCATGTACGCATTATTTCAGGCTGCCAACCCAGTATGACTACAAAAGCAGATAAGATGAAATGAAAATACCCACTGCCCAGCTACTCTTAATTTTGTAGAGCAAAGACAAGAATAAAGAGATTCAGCGAATGCATCCATTTACTTAACAGATAGTTCCCGAGCTCTTTCCCTGCACCAGGCGCAACTCTATGGGAAGACACAGAAGTGAGCACCGCAGGGGCCGATCCTGCCCTCATCAGGCTTCCTTACCAGGGCGAGGGGTCAGGATGCCTTAGGTGTGTCAGCCATAGTAGATCACTCACAATAGTGACATTGAATGCAGAGTCATTACGTACTTGATCAGGTTGAGGAACCACTCTCCTTTCCTATTCAGACATTGGTGCTATGGTATAAACTAGGCAGGTCACTGAAAATGAGCACATCAGTGTTGGAAACCTAAGGTCAGAACTGGGAAGGTTTCTATACTCTGCAACCCCAGGAAATCTTTGCTCCGCACGGCATCAGAGAAAAAGGCTTCCTGACCCATGCGGGGTGATTACACCGTCCCCACGACCAAAGATGCGTCTCACTTCCACCTTCACGTAGCCCTAGCTCCCGTTCGGTCTCATCCAAGAGGCTTTTCTTATTTGTAATTTCACATTTCAGACATCATTTTTGTGTCTAGTTTTAGTACATCTGAGACATAAATGTTTCAAGTTAAAAGGTAGCTTCTAAATTTTCTGTTGGTGGGTGGGATTTTTGTTTGGATTTTCTCTTACTTTGGTTTTGGTTTTGCTTTACAGTTTCAGCACCAGCCGCAGAAATGACCACTTCGCCTGGTAATTTTATTTTCATTCTTGCTTTATAGAAATTACAGATGGCCAGATGGTCCCGCATATGGTTAGGGTTAAAGTTTATCCATCACCAGAAACTAAATATTGAGCTCATATCAAACTAATATAAGGTGCTCACATATTCATCGAATGCTTGGTAACTTGGGCAGATACAGCTTCCATCCCTTCTGTGTGGAGGACATCATTTGCCCAGTGTGTGCCCTTGGCCCTTGGTGCACCTGCAGGCCTCTGAGATCATATTATACTGACATAAGACTCCTTCAGATTCACACATTTGGGAATTCAATGAGTTCATTTTTGGAACAACGCAGGACTTTGGGCATCATGGGCCAATCTATCCCTGTAATCTGCATTTTCAGAAAATAATAGAGTACCACATCTCCCGTGTATGTTTCACAATACAGTACACCAACCCAGTCATATGCAAATTTTAAAAAATAATTTAAATAACTAAATAAGTCAGGGGAATACCATATCCTGCCCTTGAAGATTCTGCCTGTTAGCCCATAAATGTCTCTGACAAGTCCCGCAGTAAAGGATCTTTTTAACACTTGTTTTGACCCAGTGTTTCTCAAAATTCTTTGACCACTGAAACCTCCCAAGTAGAAATATAGCATCACAGAATTTGGAGCTCAAGAATCTTGGCTTGTGTTCTGGCTCTAGCCTTTACCAACTGGGTGACAGTGGGCAAGTGTCCTTACCTCCCAGAGCCTCCTTCTTCATCTGTAGAACAGGAAGAGGAAGCTTGTCCTGGAGATTGGGTG
>NC_081560.1:183370240-183397604 GCF_022355385.1 Mustela nigripes
GCACACACCAGTGCCAGCACACACACCAGTGCAAGTGCACACACCAGTGCCAGCACACACACCAGTGCAAGTGCACACACCAGTGCAGGCACACACACACCAGTGCAAGCACATACCAGTGCAAGCACACACCAGTGCAAGCGTACAGTGATGGGAGCTCGATAGTCACATTACTAAGGGATGTGTGTGCTGCTCTTGGCTGAGTATCTGGCTCTTTAGTTTAAGCAACACATGTGTCTTTTTGTGAACTTCCCTCTTGGGGACTTTGGGGATCATCCTAGAGCTTGAGTTAATCAATATATAGCTAAGTAAGTTGGAGACATGCCATCTAAAAACAAATAAATTCAAGTCAAGTTTTCTCCAACGGTAAACACTCATGAAAGTAGTTCTTGGCCCATGTTTCCAAAATCTCAGAACCCTCTGGCAGGCTCTGGAGAAACTGACCTCTAAGAAAATCAGATAATGAAACCGATTTGTGTCTTTGTAGTTGGGTCTGTGAGAATCAGCTGCCAGCTCTCTCAGGCAAGGTCAAGTTCGATATGGCAGCATCACCGTATAAGATTTTTTTCAAGATTTGGAAGAAACCTTAGAGACTGTTCAGACCTAAAATCACAAACAGGCAGTCCATTGAATAAGTTTGGACATGGGGGCGGTTTTAATTCAGACGAAAGAGTTTTGCCAGTCAATGTTTAATTTTCTTTTAATACCACATTTTACAAATGAGTGATTTCATATAAAAGTCCAGATTTCAAGCTCTTTTGGAGAACCCACAGAATAGGAAATGCTAGAATGAATTTTGTCAAGACACCAATTGTCCAGGGTTGAGCAGGCAGGGGACCCTTTACATGGGCAGTGCTATCTGGTTTCTTCCTGGCCTGTACCCATTATATCTGGGGCTAGTGGCATCTCTGCATGAATGCTTGATACCTCCCAAACTTCAGTGTTCAAATAAATCACCTGGAGATCTTTTTACTTTTTTTTTTAAGATTGATCGATTGATTGATTGATTTTAGAGGAAGAGAGAGCAGAGAACATGAGTGGGAGAGGCAGAGGGAGAGAGGATTTCAAGCAGACTTCCTCCTGATCACAGAGCCCAACCCAGGGCTCCATCTCATGACCTTGAGATCATGACCTGGGCTGAAACCAAGAGTCAAACGTTTAACCTTTTAACTGACCGAGACACCCAGACACCCAGCCTGGAAATCTTTTGAAATGCAGGCTCTGATTCCATTGTTCTGGGGTGAGTCTTAAGGGTCTGCATTTCTAACAAGGTGATGCGAGGCTGCTGGTCCATGGACTGGCCCTTCAGATGCAGCAGAGGAAGCTGAGAGATGCAGCGGGACTTGTCCACAGCCACATACACAAAAAGCAGAGACTCCAACCCAGGTCTCTTTATACCATCTTCCTCATTATTTATTTATTTCCCTTAGCTCAAGGATACAGAGAATAGGAAAATCAAATAGGAACAGAGCGTAATCAAATATGAACACAGCTGGGGCAGAATTTGTAAACAGGATTATTTTAAAAAAAATACTACTTATCAATAAACTGGGTGGACAAGGATGGTATTTCATTAAAATTTCCTTGAATTACGCTTGCTTTGACAGTTCCTGATTCCACTGCTGCCACAGATTTGGTCCTTGGAACTGGTAACAATTCTTCTGCTGATTTGTCCTCTTCCTGCCTTTCAGGAATATTGCTGTATTGAAATTCTACCTAGATAGTACGCTTTTGCTATTTGTCCAGGGGTGGTTTGGCTGGAAAATGGACTATAATCCAGAAATAGACACAGAGGGCCTCTACACAGCCAAGTTTAGGTCCCAACATTCAAGCTCACATGAGAGTATATACAGAGCCTGTGGTTCTCACTTCCTACACACACATGGTGTCCCCACTGTGTATTATGAAAGACAACAAACCAGGAGGGGTATGGGGACAAGGAGGGAGAAGAGCTACTCATAGAACAGCCACAGTGGCAATAGCAAGAAATGCTAACCAATCATCTGACAGCCATAGAAGTGTTCCAAAACCCAGTAAATGTCACCAGACTCTCTAAATGTTACGATATGGACCCCAAATGCCTACTAACCTCAACATCCTTTGAGGTACCCTAGTATGACAGCCCTGAGCCACAGTGATTTCTTCCCCAGGAGCCTCAGTCATGCAGATTGGACTCTGTCTTCTGCTTAAAAAGACAGGACAGGGAAACGTGCTCCATTTCAGGAAAGTTTTCATTTCTAATGGTTCATGTTTTGCTTTGGGTGCCTCTACTTTTATTCAGGAGGTTGGGAAGTAACTAGTCCTCACACTTGAATATTTCCAACAACAAAACCAGGTAGATGAGATCATAGGAAAGGCAGAATTGTGTAGAACTGGAAAATGCATAAAAACGTTCTGATCGATTGATTTTCCTGTTTGTGTTTCCTGTTTAGGCATAATGCCTACTTCAGCGGAAGTGACTTCTTCACCTGGTAATGCCCTCCGCCCACTGCAGATATAGGCAGATGGGTCAGCAAGACTGCCTGTGCCATGTCAACCAGGACAGTTGGGGGGGTGGGCGGAGTGCAGGGAGTGTCAGGTTGTCACTGTCTTTGAGCAGAATGCCCAGTCTGGGCCAAGCCCTGTGACAGAGCCAAGGTGGTGGTGTTGCCTCTCAGGAAGATAGGGACTGGTACTCGCTGGCAGGTGACATCACCTGTCACAGGTTCTCAGAGCATCACATATCTCCCCTTCATAGCACTGCTCACAGCTGCACTTTGACAGAGGAGGAGCCCTGTCTTGATTTCTTTGTTGTTTGACTCCAGTATCTAGCACAGTGTCTGCCATAGAAGGAAGGGATGAATCACAATCCATTGTTAAATACATGAAGTCCTTGATTCCTATGCTCCAGGGACAGAGAGAAGAAAATGGGTTAACTGTAAAACAATTATTTTTGCCATTTGGCAGGTTTTGATCAATTGCCTTTTCTCATTTCCAGAATCTTCTACTATTACTATAACCACCTCAACAGGTAATTTTGGTGTTATTGTGGGTTCTATCCATCTTACTTGCTATAAATTATCATGTTTGGTTTTCCAGGGAGCTCATTTCACAATTGTTTCTGTCCTGATCAAATTATTTTATTCTTTAGAGACTTTAAATATGCTTCTATTGACCTGACTCACATAGGCCACCTCTGCACCCCCAAGGGGGAATGAGATCCAGGAAGCACAGCTAAATGCGCGGGCCAAGGGAAAAATTAGTTTGGCCAATTCCCAAATTCAAAAATAAGTCATTCACTGGACAGACTGTTGATCTAACATCAACTGCCCATGATGGGAGCTCCTCCTGGAAACCAGTCATGGCATGGGTGTTGGCAGGATGGTGGAGAGCCAAACCACGGCTTTGACTGGTCCTCCTTAGACATTCGTCCAGCATTTGGTGAGGATGGTCATGTGCCAGGCTCTGTGCCAAGATATTGAGAGATGCAGAGTTGACCACAGTAACAAGTAACTTTTGTCTTGTACAATAATCTTGAATGATGCTGGTTGCAAAGATATCTGAGGAGTTCCTAATGTGACTTTGGGGTGAACAATTTTACAAATATAGTGTTAGAGGTTTATTTGTGGGGAGGACAATAAAGAGGGTGCTCTCCCCTACTCTAGGTGCTAAAGCAATTAAATAAGACACCAGAGTCAAGACCAAAATACGGTCCACACTCCTGAGAAGGCTTGGTTGGAGGGCAACCCTTGGTACAAGAGGCAAATGGACCTGCCATCCCCTCCTTACCCTCAGTCTGGGTCTTGGGACAGTCCAAGAGCTCGCCCTTTCCCGTGTCACTGCCTTCCAACCATTCAAGGAGAGGAAGGAAGACCAGGTGTAGGAATCCCTCCAACTACAGAATCTCTGTTAGACAAACACATATTGGGAGAAACTTGGACCAATGGTTGTTGCCCTCTAAGTAGGTAATGTTCACCTTCTCCGAGGGGAGAAGTCAAGGGTGGGCAAGAGGAATGGAAACCCAAGGACTGGAGAGGTGCCCTGGAGGCAGTGGAGGATCTAGGGATGCCCCTGTCTGGAAAGCAGGAAGACCAGACAAGCCAGTTATACCTATACCATCTAGGATGGCCACCTTTATGTCTCTTGTATTTAGCAACACGTAGGCTTGATATGGCTGTCTTACTGTTCCTTTGTTATTTTTGTTCTCCTGCAGATTTAGTAGCAACCACTGTGACCTCCACACCAGGTAAGACACTGTCTCCTGCCCAAGTAAGTGCCTCTTCTTGGACTTCCATTCATCAGTCTAGGCTGTTCCATGGAAAGCTTATCCCCAGCCCAGCCTCAGTAAGAACAAACCCTCAAGTGTCCTCTCCTCTCGGCTGGTTTTTAGGTCTTCTCTTCTCTTTTTTACAGGTACATCTTCATCCTCAGCAGAAGTGACCTCTCCCTCTGGTAAAGGCTTTCTTGTCATGTGGTTTAAAATCACGAGACCAGCTTCTCACTTGCCATATTCGATTTTGAAAATGAGCCCACATAATGACCATGTTGACCACAAAGTAGACTGAATGAAAAGACACACTGAAGAGTCCTTTCTCCCATTTTTAAGTGTCCTATTTTCTCTGTCCCTATACAGATGTATCTTCAACTTCAGCAGAAGTGGACACACCCTCTGGTAATGTTTTCTGTCTGTCACATTTCTTAAGTTAAATATGATCAACTCTCCCTCTTTCTGTTGGACAAATGAACATAGGTAGTGAATATTTTGTCTGTGGCAGAAGATCTGATATGTCAACAGAAGTCCCAGCATCCTTTTAATAGAAATGAAGCTTCATGTTCTCTTCATCCATTCATAGTCAAAAAAGTGGTCCCTCTGCTAGGACATCCCTTCCACTTGTTGGCCTGGTCTTAATCAGATGTGCTCATGGGAGGCAAGGGCAGGGCCCCCCCATCTCCACTAGCCTGGTGACCTGTGTTAGGTTACAGGTGGTGCTTTGACCCATCCCACACACCAAAATGCAAGAGAACTAGATTGTGATAGTGTTGGTTCTACCCATGTGCAATTCCATCTTCTACCACACTGCTGTTCAAACCAAAACTCTCCATTGTCTTTTCACTGATAGGTGAGTTTGAGTCTTCTTTGTTTGCAGATATAACTCCCACTCCAGGAGAAAAAGCCTCTTCACCAGGTAGGTTCTCTACTCTCTGTGGAGCCCTGGTGAGTGACTTTCTGAGAAACCATAGCCCAGCAGGAACGGACACACTCAGAGAAAACACACTCTTATTTCCCCAAGAGCGGTCAGGAGAGGAGAGGGAGGTCTGGTTGGTTCCAGGCCACTGGAACCCACAGTAGTTATGATTCTGAACATGGTGGAGGCAAGTACAGGGACAGGATGAGTAGGATAAGATAGCATTCAGCATCAATCCCGGACGACACGTTAGAGATGGCCCATGGCAACAATTCTCAGATGTTCATGTACAAGTGAATGGCCTGGAGAACTTGGTAAAATGCAGTTTTGGATTTCATGGCTCCAGATGGAGGCTGGATTCTGCATTTCTCACAGGCTCCCAGGTGATGCTTATCCTGCTGGTCACGGGCCACATTCAAGGAGTACAATGCTGAACCACTCCCCTTGTTTTGGAGGAAAATGAGGCCCAGAGAAGGAGGAAACTTGCCACTGCTTTAACTCAGGCAGCCATAACTAAGTATTACAGACCATGTGGCTTAAACAGCAGAAATTTATTTTCCACAGTCCTGGAGACTAAAAGTCTAAGATGAAGGAGACAGCAGAGAAGAACTGCAATGCCCACATTTTATGCTCCCGAAAAGCAGCGTGCTGTAGAAAGGGTGCATGTTCTGGGGTGTCCCAGGTGAGAACTGAAGATGTCCCAAGCTGTTTACAAGCTCTCTGAGTCTCGATTTCCTTGTCTCTAACATACAGACAGTACTTCCTGGGAACAGCTGCTGTAGGGATTTGAGAAGGAAATTATAGGACATAGGATGGATGTTCAAAATGGGAATGGTTTGTTTCTCTGGCAACGTGCCAACTTCTCATATACCGTTTTACTCCTGGATGTGTATGTCCACACGATAAATAAGCAGGGTGGGTTCTGCTCTATGCAGCTTATGGGTCAGACTTCTTTTCATAAACTTGGAGTGTACAGTGTGAAATTTCAATGACATGCGATGTCATTAATGCTTTCTTTGGACTAGAAACAAATTTTTTCTCTCTCTTTTTTTTTTGGCAGCCGTAAATCTGATTTCAACAAAAGTGACACCATCACCTGGTAAAGATCATATGCCTGTTGCTAGATTAACCCTTAGTTGTATAGTAATTTATACAACCACAATCTATCCTAAAATGCATTGTCACTTTTTTGCTTCCCTCTGTGTATTTCACGTGGAAGTATACCTCTCAGATATGATCCTTCTCTTATCTAAAAATGTTTCTGAGAAATCTGATTGGTTTGCTTCATTTAATTGTCCTGATCAATTATTTTATTCTTTAGAGTTTTTAAATACATTTATATTGCCTGACTCAATAGCCACCCCAATAAATATTTTTCCTACAAAATTTTTCCTACAAAATCTAACACTTTCATACTCTTCCTATAAAAATTCTGTATATTTGAAAGGCTTCTTTTCTGACCATTTTTCAAATCATTTTCTTTTTGTAGAATAACAGGACATACCACTTGTTACATTTCGATAAGAAAATAAAACTTAGGGGCACCTGGGTGGCTCAGTGGGTTAAAGCCTCTGCCTTCAGCTCAGGTCATGATCCCGGGGTCCTGGGATTGAGCCCCGAATCAGGCTCTCTGCTCAGTGGGGAGCCTGCTTCCTCCTCTCTCTCTCTCTGCCTGCCTCTCTGCCTACTTGTGATCTGTCAAATAAATAAATAAAAATTTTTAAAAATCAATAAAAAAATAAAACGTAGTGGGCAGCATTTCTGCACCTAAACCCATGCAGAAACTCAAACAAGACGACTAGTGCCTAAACCTTGAGAAAATGTGTGGCTCCTTTTCAGGTTTGACTATAAATATGTGACTTTGATGATACGCACTTTTTAAGCTTGGTCTGTCTTTCTTACAGTTACAATTTCAATTGGTGAAGACATGGCCCCTTTACCTGGTAATTTGCTTTTGTTCTCAGCACTTAAATTATCAAATCATTATTAATAAAGTGTTGTTGTTGTTTTTTTCAAAGTTGCTAATCTCTACAGAAAACCCTTATGGGCTAATAAGTAGATATGTGCAGACACAGATGTGCATGTACACACACACACCCCTTTGGGGGTTGGAAGCCCCACATTCACTTCCTGGGACCTTGCAGAAAAGATGTTTGCCTTTATTCATAGTTCGGGCAAGCATGGTTATCTTGCTCCAAAATCACAAGCAACAAATTAAATGAGGAGCAAACAATTATCCTAAACCAGGATACCATACCCACAGAGAACCCACCGCCAGGGGCATTTATTAGCTGTCACGAAACAGCTTCTGTGGGCCAAGGAAAGCAGGAAGGTTGGAAAACAGTCACCAGCAACCACTTTATATGGAGACGAATCATTTTACACACATCTCCTGGTGTGACACCGCCAACATAATATAGATTTTTTAAATTATTCTTACTTTTTAAATCCCATTGAAGTACATTTATATACAACGAATTGCACACATCTATGAGATTTTTCTAATGCATCCACCTATGCGACCACCACAATCAAGACACAGAGCATCCCCATCGCCCCGAAAAGCTCCTTTGCCTCCCTTTGCAGTAAATCCCCCAGGCAACCACTGGTCTGCTTTCGGTCCCTGTAGATTAGCTTTGTGTTTCTAGAATCTCATATAAATGGAATCAAATAATAAGTGCTCTTTCGCGTCTGACATCTCTTGCTTAACAAATTGTTTCTGAGATTTGTCCAGATGGTTCCTTGTATGGGTGCTTTGTTCCTTTTCATTGCTTAGTAATATTCCACTGGGTAGATAGTCTGCGATTTACCCCCTCCCCTGAGGGTGGACAGGTCGGTGCTCCCCAGTTTTTTCCCTCCGGTGGAGAACTCTGCCGTGTGCAACTCTTTCCCTGCACGTTTTCCTTTATCTCCAGTAAACACCTAGAAGTGGAAAAGCTGGCTCACAGAAGACACAGTTTACAGCTCCAATGTTGGCTTTTATTCATCAAGAGTAAAAGAAATTTCATGAGATAGATTTTGTTCACTAAGGCAAGCCAGTGACTCAACCATTCTACTCCAAAGATGGGAGGGTTTTGCCGTTTTGTTTTCTTTCTTTCTAGTATTTTTAATGATTAAATTCTTAGTTATCTGGACAACGAGGCTGACAATACCCTCCGTTCTTTGCGGGCTTTGCTTAATGCAGGTTTGGCTTTTTATGAGACAGGGAGTGCCATGGGGTGGGGGGCGAGAGAGAGAGAGAGACAGAGAGAGAGAGGGCAGCACCAGCAGACACGGTGGATCTCATCGCAGTGTCATTTCTTCTGCGGCAAACGATGCACCACGCGGAGGTGCGCAGTAACGGAGGTTGGAGGTGGCGCCTGCCACTGCTGTCCCCTGACTTGCTTTCTCTCCTCCCGCAGACCTGCCCCTGCGCTTGGCGGATGGGCACAGCCGCTGCGAGGGCCGGGTGGAGGTCCGCCACGAGGGCGTGTGGGGCACGGTGTGCGACGACCACTGGGACATCAGGGACGCTCGTGTCGTGTGCCGGCTGCTGGGTTGCGGCCAAGCTCTTGCAGCCCCGGGGCGCGGCCGCTTCGGCCAGGGCTCGGGGCCCATCCTGCTTGACGACATGCGCTGCTCGGGCACCGAAGACGCGCTGGACCACTGCGGCCACTCCGGCTGGGCGCGGCACAACTGCCGGCACCAGGAGGACGCGGGCGTGATCTGCGCAGGTGTGTCCCGGGGGACTGTGCCTCTTCCTCTGCCCGTGCTCTGAAGGTCAAGGGACTGCATGTTGGCCAAGGCGCCAGCTGCTAGGGTAGCAAGGGCGTATTTGTTACACGACTGCTGTGCTGAATATTTTCATGGCACAGCATGAAAATAAAACCACAGCCTTGTAGTTTTATTCATCACTTTTGTCGAATTCCAATTCCGGACTGTATTTGTTCTGAAATAGAGCTACAAGACTATGAGGTCGAAGGAAGAAGTGGCCGTATAATACAATGATTAAGGACACAGAATTTGTGTCCTTGAGGCTGTCAGACCACAAAGACCCTTATTCAATTTCTGACAGGGTCATCAAGGGCGCGATCTTAAGTGGACACCTTGACCCCGCCCTCAGTAGTCAGAACCCCACAGTACCTTGGGCTGCCTTTGTGTCCCTTTCATCCAAGATGGGGCCTATCCCTCTCCTGGAGGACTTTTTATTACCACCAGATACCCATCTTAGCATTGGACCTCCAGAGGTCGACCCTCTTCTCTGTGGAGTAGTACTATCTTATATTTGTCCTAAATTTACCCAGGTAAACCTCAAAAAGTCGCAGAATTCTAATATTTGGTGAACAAGTCCGAGCTCCTTTGTCTGTTTCATACTTAGTTTTTCACAGGCAAACAAAGGAATCAATCCCGATGCTTTTATCTTTGTGGGGGAGGTACTCTTGCCCTTCATAGGATTGATCATGACTAGAAAAATCATCAGAGTCCCCAAGACAAACCATCCCACAGACAGCCTTATGAGGAAGTCAGCCTGGGGCCCAGGGATCCTTATCTGCCAGGCCCTCACTCTCACTGTGTGTGTTCGCAGTTCCAACCTGTCCTTTTGCTGTCAGCAGACCCACTGGAAAGAGTAATTCATTTTCCACTCTTGGATTGTACACCAAGGGGTTTCCTTTTCATCTGGGTATAGCCGCGAAGGACCCGAGGTCTGGAGCCAATGGTATCTGAAGAGGTTGAGTGAATGTGGCCAGCCACGCTTCCTGGGCTGGGCCCTGGCCCTGGGTTGCTGTCCTGCCTTGCTTCTGAGCTGGAGAGGCCTTTGAGAGCCACAGACTGCCTATGCCCCAGGCTGAGATCCCAAGCATGCCATGAGCATGGGAAGGGGCATCTGCCAGCTTCCTTCAAACGACGGTGTTTAGAACCTGGAAAGCCTGTATTGACTATTCTCTTGCTCTAACAAATGTCAGCATTGGCGACACCAGTATTGTCAATACTGCACCTGCACACAAATCCCTTCCTCGGGCTCCATCAGGAGACCCCAGGCCCTCTTTCCCTCCCCATCAACCTGAAGTATGTTCAAGCCACTGTACTCCAGCTGCCATAGCTAAATCCAACGAGCCCATTTCCCGCACTGTCGTTCTGCTGCTGGCCACGGCCTCCTCTTCCAAGTCAGGGTATCAGCACAGCTGACCTTGGCTTCTCACCCATCTCCCCTCACCAGGTCCGGCTGCCTCTGCTGTACCCAAGGACAAGGGTAAGCCCTCCCCTCCAGGCTGCGGGAAGCGGGAGCAGAGAGAGCAGGTGTCCCGGGGAGAAAGAATGGGCTTTCCTGTGCCTCCACTGAGACCTCTGGCATCTCCAGCCACTTGTGGGCCTTAGGAGTTTGGGGAAGAAGACTCTTCACACGCACGCTCCCTCCCGCTTTGCTGCCACTCTTTTCCCAAAACACCTCTCATACAAAGCCTCGGATAGATGTGTGCTCAACCTCGGGGGTCCTCAACATGAGAAGTGGGTTATCCTTTAAATCGTTAGACAAGGCTCTGACTCAGACCGCAGGACACGTGCCGTGGGTAGGACTCCCAGGCTCTCGTGTGACTTTTGGAGAATGAGGACATAAATTCAGTGAGAGTCAAGTCAAGGATGGGGGTGATAAGAGTGAAGCAGCCCCCACCTGAGGCACCGCCCATGCTTTGTAAAGCAAGCACACACCCACATCCCCCTGTGCGGCCGCTGGGCCAGACTGTCTTTGTGCGTTTCTTCCCACGCTCCTCCTGCAGCCCAGCTCTCCTGCCTGCCTCACCTCTTCCGAGTCAGCATTGACCGAGGCTATCTCCGGAGGCTGGGCTACTCCTCTTGGGACATCCACTTAAATGATGAGCTGTGCCGCCCCCAAGTCACCGGGCGCTACCTGATCTTCAACATCCCCTACGGTCACTGTGGCACCATCAGACAGGTAAGAAACTGCCGAGGGGGTGGCACCCTTCTGAGGACGGAGGCCAAGGAGAGCTATTTGGAAAATTCAACCACCTGTTCAAAACCTGGCAGGGACGGCGGAAAGGCACAGCCGCCGGGACTTTGTTTCCAAGTTCAGTGAGACCTGGAGCACTCAGTAATTTGTCCGAAATTTTCCTTACTTTTGGGAATTTGGAACACATGCTGAATTTGGAATACCCTGTAATAAGTGCTGAGAGCTGGTGGATGCCTGGATGGGTAAACATCCGACAGATGGACGGACGATGTTCTCTTAGCTCCAAAGCCAAGCATTTTTCATGACATGCTTCTTTATTCACCTTCAGCGCACACCTCCTCCGGGCAGGCCACGGTGCTGCGCATGGGGGAGGACCAATGATCTGTCCATCTGACTGCTGGGTTCTAACCAGGCAACCGGCTGTATTTCCACACATAGAAAGCATTTATCCAGGACAGGAGGGGATAATGAAATGTATATGTTTATTTCCTGTTCCTTAACTGCCAGCTTATTCACAGAACAGTGTCATGGAAGTTAAGCAAACAAGTAGACCAAGGATATAGGAGAATGTCTAACTATGGAATCTTCTGCTCGGTGTATCTAACAATGTAGCACATTCCACAGCAAGATCTCCAAGTTGTTCCTCTCTTCTTCTGTTCCCATATTTAGACGCACACACAAAAACAGCAAACCTTTGGCACTGTTGGAGGTTAATTCATTCAAACAGTCTCCATGGTGCCCAGTGAGCACGCTGACTCCCAACTTCACGTTGTGTCGCTTTGATTATGCAGATCATGGTCATTCTTGCCCTTTTTGCCCTGAAATGTGTAGTTTTAACTTCAGAGGTCTCTGCCCCAGGGGCCATGCCAGAAGCTCCCCGGTGTCTGAGAGGCGGGCACCCCAGAAATTTCTAGGTCATCAGAGAGGACCCTGCTGCTCTCCTCTGGGGCTCTGGCTGGCCCAGCTCTCACCGCACAGGGGCCAGACGACACAGCAGGTCAGGAACCCCTCCGGGTGATGGCCAGTCCCGGGCCACCCACGGCGAGCACACTGCCACAGAACTCGTGATTTCAGTCAGTGGCTGAGCAACCTTCTAGGTGCTGAGGTCACAGTGGAAAACGGGACTGACGGGGGTCCTGCTCCACAGCCCTCCCGCTCGAGAAAAGGGAGACTGGCACTGAACAAGTGCACATAAGAGAATCATTTTACAGATGCTCAGAAGACAGCAAAAGGAAGGAAACAGGAGATGGTGAGGGGGGGGGGGAAGACCCCTTGGATGAGGGTGGCCAAGGAGCCGAGGCCTGGGGAGGAGACGAGCTGAGGAGAGGGGAGCGGGAGGAGGCCCTGCAGCGGGCAGCCTGTGCTGGCTGCAGCAGCAAGCTCGGGCGCTCGAGGAGGAGGGAAGAGACCGGAGACCCTCCGCACCAGGAAGCGCTGGGTCCCCTCAGAAGGGGCAGGGCCCTGTGGTCAAGGGGTTGAGCTTTCCCTCTAAGCTGTCCATCAGAGCAAGACCTGCTTCCAGGGGCAAGGCAGAAACTTGGTTTCACAGGGGAACAAGAAAAAAATCTGTTTTTCTGGATAAAGCACAGGTATTTGTGCCGAACGCAGAGTGTCTTCATTGTATTAAAATTTCAGAGTGGGGACTGGGAAGGGGCAGGGGGATGAGCAGGAAAGGAAAGCAAGGGTCTAGAAAGGCAGCCCTGGCTGGAGCTGACGGGGCGGTCCTCAGAGCTTCCAAGGCAGAGCGTCCAGGATCCGAGTCACACAACCAGGGGCTTCCTTGAACCAGCGTCGCGGGGCAGGCTGAGTCTCTGGGCCGCACAGGGGGCCGTGGGGACCCGGCTTCCAGAGACAATGGCACTCTGCACGACAGCCGTCAGCACCCCCTTAGCCCTTCAAGTCGCGCTGGATTTGAAGGAGCCAGGCTGAGCCTGAGGTGAGCAGGGCCAGGCCCACAGCTCCCGAGGAGCCAGAACCGGTCTGGAGCCAAGAGAAGGGAGGAGCGGGAAGGGAGGAGACGGGCACCAGGGGGCCGTGGTCTGCGCTCGCCTGAGACGGCCACAGGCTGACGGGAGGGCAGGGCGGGAGACTTCGGCAGAGGGAGCACCAAGCAGCCAGCATGGACCTCCTGCCCACCTCACACCAGCACAGCGTGGCCCTCACGGGAGGGAAGAGGGGGAGGCTGCTGGCACACGCTCTGAACTCCCAGCAGAGGACACAGCGTCACCCCATCCGGGCCTGCCGTACCACAGACTGTGGGCCCGAGGCCTCGGGCTTCCCGCTCATCGGCGAGCTGGCGCCGAGCAGGGCTGTGAGGGAGAGGCCTCTGCGCCTGCAGAAAGGCGTCTGTCCAGCCCTGGCCAGCAGCTCTCCCCTCTCGTCCTGCCAGGAAGGGCTCGGCTCCCTCAGCTACTCCAACTCCGTCAGAGGCCGAATCCAGGGCCACCCCGGCCGAGTCTTCGTGAGGCATAGGGTACCTCAGCTCCAGTTCACCTGCAGGGTGGACGGCCCGTCTGCAGCTGAAGTCACTCCTGGGGCTGAGGTGCCCAGGGAGGACGCTGGCTATGACGTGTCCATATCCTTCCTTGAGTTGCCCACGTCCCAGCATGTGAGGAACCCGGGGCCACACTACGCCAGCCCGAAGAAGAAAGCGGTCTTCCTTCAGGCCACCCTCCACAGCCCCAACCCCACCCTGAGGCTCTTCGTGGATACCTGCGTGGCTTCTCCAGATCCCCATGATTTTACCACCGTCAAGTACGATTTGATCCGGCGAGGGTAAGGAGAAGGGAAAACCTTCCACGACTGGCTGATCTTCACGGGGCATGCCTTTGGGGGACCTGTGGCTTCTCAGCTGGGCAGAGCCCTTGTCGTCTGGGACCCTGGGGTCCTGTCTCACCCCTTCTTGCCCGTGCCCGTGCCCGTGCCTCCCTTCCCTTTGTGCTTTATGACTTTATTAGCTCGCCGTTCGTTCGTGGTTCAGGCTCTCGGGGAATCTGGTCTACCTTGATGGGTTGGCGGGTTTTCTCGGCCTAAACTCTTAGAGTGATGAGATTTATTCAGGCTCCTTTAGCTAAAGGATTCACCAAACGAGGACTCGGGAGGTTGTTTGCCTCTGCAGCTCCTTTGCTCTCTCACAGGAGCAAAATCCTTATTATGGAAGGGCGATTGGCAACTAGTACAAAAGGACAAAATTGCATCACTTACTGGTGGTAGCTTTGAAGTGGGGAGAGCCACGGGAGATGCGTCATCGAGGTGCCTGTTTCCAAAAGCCAGGGGCGGGGCAAGACAGCGCGGTGTGGAGAAGGCGTGAGCATGAGAAGTGCACCGATGAGGCGTTAAAGTGCACGGAGTCCCTGAATCAGAAAGCTCTTCTCTTTCAATTCTCCTTACAGAGAGATCAAGGAGGGAGGCACAGTTTGGTGCCAGAACATAACAACTAACACTCTATTCTTCTGTCTGCTTTAGGTTCAAATTACTCTTTTTTAGTCTAATTTCCTCCGGTAGAGTCTTAGGTTATTGATTTTATTTAGATCTTTCTTCTTTTCCAATTCATACATTTGATTTGATCCTCGTAAATTGTATATTCAATTTCACTCAGTTCGAAATAGCTTGTAAATTTTTCTTGAGACTTTTTCTTTTACCTCTGGATCAGTTAGAAGTGTGTTGTTTCATTTCCAAGTAAGAATTTTCCAACAACCTTTCTGTGACTGAATTCTAATTCAACTCCACTCTGATCAGACTATGTCTTTGGTGTGATTCCTTCTCTGTGAATTTGCTAAGGTGTGCTGTGCGGTCCAGAAGGTGTCTGTCCCAGGGAATGTTCCACATGGGCTTGAGAAAGATTGTATTCTGCGGTGGCTAGGTGGAGTGTCCTACAGCTGTCATCTAGCTGGTCAGCAGTCCTTTCCAGATCATCAGTATCCTTCCTGAGTTTCTGCCAGACGTGTCAGTTCTAGACAGAGGGGTGGGGAGCCTCCAGCCATCACAGTGGGCTTGTAGATTTCTCTTTGCAGTTCCCTTACTTTTTGTCTCAGACATTTTGACACTCTGTTGTTACATGTGTATACATTAAGGATTGTTATATCTTTTCGGTGTTTTGTTTTGTTTTTTAATGTTAGTCCCCACACAGTACATCATTAGCTTTTCATGTAGTGTTCCATGATTCATTGTTTGCATCTAACACCCAGTGCTCCTTGCAGTCTGTGCTCCCTCAATACCCATCACTGGGCTAACCCATCCCCCACCCCCCCAAAGCCCTCATTTTGTCTCCCAGAGTCCATAGTCTCTCGTGGTTTGTCTCCCCCTCAGATTTCCCCCCTTCCTTTTCCCCTTCCTTCTCCAAATGTCCTCCATGCTATTCCTTATGTTCCACAAACAAGTGAAACCATATAATTGACTTTCTCTGTTTGACTTATTTCACTCAGCATAATCTCCTCCAATCCCATCCATGTTGATGCAAAAATTGGGTATTCATCCTTTCTGATGGCTGAATAATATTCCACTGTGTATATGGACCGTATCTTCTTTATCCACTCGTCTGTTGAAGGGTATCTCTGCTCCTTCCGCAGTTTGGCTATTGTGGACATTGCTGCTACATGTGCCCCTTCTTTTCACTACATCTATCTTTGGGGTAAATACCCAGTAGTGAAATTGCAGGGTCATGGGGTAGCTCTATTTTGAATTTTTTAAGGAATCTCCACACTGTTTTCCAAAGTGGCTGCACCAACTTGCATTCCCACCAGCAGTGGAAGAGGGTTCCCTTTTCTCCACATCCTCTCCAACACTTGTTTTTTCCTGCCTTGTCAATTTTTGCCATTCTAACTGGTGTAAGGTAGTATCTCAATGTGGTTTTGATTTGAATTTCCCGATGATGAACATTTTTTTATCCGTCTGTTAGCCATTTGTATGTCCTCTTTTGAGAAGTGTCTGTTCATGTCTTCTGACCATTTTTTGACTTTATTATTTGTTTTTTGGGTGTTGAGTTTGAGAAGTTATTTATAGATCTTGGATATCAGCCCTTTATCTGTACTGTCATTTGCAAATATCTTCTCCCATTCCATGGGCTGCCTCTTTGTTTTGTTGACTGTTTCCTCTGCTGTGCAGAAGCTTTTTATCTTGGTAAAGCACCAAAAGTTCATTTTCACTTTTGTCTTCTTGTGTTTGGAAACCTGTCTTGAAAGAAGTTGCTGTGATTGCAAAGAGGTTACTGCCTATGTTCTCCTCCAGGATTTAGATGGATTCCTGTCTCACCTTGAGGTCTTTCATCATTTTGAGGTTTATCATTGTGTATGGTGTAAGAGAATGGTCGAGTTTCATTCTTCTGTATATAGCTGTCCAGTTTTCCCAGCTTACTGTTACATCTTTTGAGAGGGCCAATCCCTTTATTGTTATGCAATACCCCTCTTCATTCCTGATAATTGTCCTGGCTTTGAACTCTGTTTTGTCTCAAATTAATGTAGCTACTCCAGCTCTCTTTTGATTAGTATTACCATGGTAGATCTTTCTCCATCCCTTTTAGAAGTCTTTATATTTAAAGTGGGTGTCTTGTAGAGAACAGTAGTTGAATCTTGGGCTTTCTTGTTTTTGTTTTCATTTTATCTGCTCTGGCAATCTGTATCTTTAAAGTGGCATATTTAATAATCACATTTAAAGTGATTATTGAGGGGCATCTAGGTGGCTCAGTGGGTTAAGCATCCAACTCTTGATTTCAGCTCAGGTCATGATCTCAGGGCCATTAAGACTGAGTCTCACGTAGGGCTCCACACTGAGCATGGAGCCTGCTTAAGATTCTCTCTCTCCCTCTCCCTCTTCCCCCAGCTCACACTCTCATTCTCTCTCTCCCTCTCTCAAATAGATAATTTTTTTAAAAATAAAGTGATTATTGATAGAGTTGGATGAAAATCTGCCATCTTGGTAACTGTTTTCTGCTTGTTGCATTGGTTTGTTGTCTCTACCCCCTCTCTCCTTTTGCTGCCTTCTCTGAATTTAATGGAGCATTTTATATTATTCTGTTTTATCTCCTTTCTTGATGTATCATTTATGCTTCTTACTGAACTTTTTCCATAGTTGTGTTAGGGTTGACAGAACACATTTTTTAAAAAGATTTTATTTATTTGTTTATTTGGCAGAGAGAGAGAGAGATCACAAGTAGCCGGAGAGGCAGGCAGAGAGAGAGAGGGGAAAGCAGGCTCCCTGCTGAGCAGAGAGCCTGATGTGGGGCTTGATCCCAGGATTCCAGGATCATGACCTGAGCCGAAGGCAGATGCTTATTAGACTGAGCCAACCAGGTACCCTAAGAAACACATTTTTAAATAATCTAAGTTTCACTTTCAAATAATACAACCACTACCTTTAATCTCCCCTTTGGGTAAAATAGAATAGAATGGGCCTTCGGAAGGCAACAGCTCTAGTTAGAAGTTAATTACGTTGTTTTTTATTATGTTTATTTTACTGTTAGCTTCTACTTCTGCTCAGGAACAGTGGTTTTTCTACTCATGGTAGTATTTTAAGTTTCTTTATGAAAGAAAGAGTGGGTAGGGGGAAGAACTCTGTTTGGAATTCATTGGTCTGATTATTGGAGTCAGGGTGAATTCCCATCACACGTCAAATTAATCCTTGTGGATGGGGGGTTTTCTCCTATCAGGTGCATCAAAGACAATACCTATATCAACCTGCACTCCCAACAGAAGAACACTGCCCAGTTCAAGTTCAATGCCTTCAACTTTCTGAGCAACTATGACGTGGTCTACCTGCAGTGTGAGGTCGCTGTGTGCAAAGTGGGGGACCCCTCCTCCCGCTGCTCCCAGGGCTGTGTAGAACGGAGTAAGAGGGATGCAGGCCGTGTGGTGACCCCAGAAGAACAGACTGAGCATTTCCAAGTGGTGGGGCCACTGGAAATCCACAGAGGGACTGGTCGGAGTAAGACCCTTGTGTGATTTCTTCACTTTTCGCACAAATCTGTTATTAGAAAGAAAAGCCTATTTCCCTGAATAAAGTGATAAGTTTGACAAACCAGAAGCTGCCCATGGAGCCACAGGTAAAAGAAACAGCTAAGGAGGTTCTCTCTGAGTTTCGACCCTACATAAACCTTCCCTGATTGTTAAACTTGTAAGGCAGTCACTCTGTTTGCTGGCTAGAGATGCTGCATCTTCTAATTCTTCACTATCAAGAACTACACATGTTCTAAAGAACAGAGTTCTCTCTATAGACCAAATTGTCAATTTAAAGATTTTGTTAAATTGACTCCTTAACGTTCAGATGCTAGTAGATGGATCTTTTTTTTTTCTGTCCCTCGGGTGGTGTGAGAATTTCTTTTCAGATCTTGCTAAGAGTCTAATGAAAAATAAACAAGTGTTGGAAAGTCACTGCTCTTTTTTTTTAAACCCTAATAACTGGTTAGTTGAATTGAATATGTCATTTGCTTGTTTATTCGTTGTCACCTACTCAAAACAAGCTCTTCTTGCCCATTCCAAAGGGAATACACCGTGCCTCGGCTTTATTGGGTTTGGGTGACAGCTTTGACATTGACCACAAATGAGAGTTGGAGACACAATCACATGAACCACCTGTGACTGCTTTTATCACACACCCAGTCTGTGTCCCAAATCCTCAAGGCTTTATAGGAAACCTGAGGACACAGGAAACCTGAGGAACACAGAAAGAAAGGTTTGCATATCCCACACCCTCATAGAAAAAGCAGGCAGCACCACTTTATCCAAGTTCTCTTTGTATCTTAACAGAAAGAGGTCTGGGCTGTACTCAGTTCCCTCAAAGCCATCTTTAAAGAAACTGTCTTGGGGCACCTGGATGGCTCAGTTGGTTAAGTACCCAACTCATGATTTTGGCTCAGGTCAATCATCTCAGGGTCATGTAAGTCCCCTGTCTGGGCATGGAGCCTGCTTAAGATTCTCTCGAAAGATGAAAAAGAAAGAGAATAAAGGAGGAAGGAAGGGAGGAAGGAAGGAAAAGGGAGGGAGAGAGGGGAAGGAAGTAAGAAAGGGTGAGTCTTGGACATAGTTTAGTTTTGTTTTTTGCTTGTCAAGAAGTATTCAATAGCAACATTTAAAAGGAGTCCTCAAGTCCAAGAAATTGTTCCTATCTGTGCCATTCAATGGCATGTATGAGATGAGAATACGTATGGTCAAGGCTCCCAGGGGGGAGAGCAGAGTTTGGGGGAGGCTGGGAGCTAACCCTGAAGTCCTGATGAAAATCTGACATGTGACCCGAGGGTGGGCATTGCCTCTAGAGGGGAACATCTCAGTCTCATGCCAGACGTGCCCTTGATCAGTAGCCATCTTGATAAATAGGATACTTGCGGTATTTTGATGGCATTCCCTGCTTCTACCTGGTAGAAGTTGATGAGATGTAGTTGCTGGTCAGTCTGGTGAAGGCAGCATCTTTAAGTCAAAAGGGAATCACTCGTCCCCAAGCACCTTCATCTTCGGTCACGTGATCTGAGCATCGGGCGTCTATTTCACGTGAGCGCCCCAGATGAATTAAGGGGTTTTCCAAGGGCCTCTGAGCTGCTAGAGCTTCTCCTTTCTGAAGCTTACCTGCCCATTAACTGCATCTATCCCGTATGCATTGAGGAAGTGGGAAGCCAACAGCTTCCAAAGTTAGCATCTTATAGCTTTTAACAAATGCCTCTTGGAGAAAGTGTTGAGAATGAAAGGACTGACCTTATAAGAATAAATAAATAAATAAGTGTCCAGTGAGCTCCCGGTGAGCTTCTCCAGGTGTGGTTCAGCAGGCGGGACCCAGGAAGCTGCCCTCTCCAACAGCATTCCAGCGGATTCTAAGAACGCTGTAGTGGGAAGGCCATGGTCACTGCCGAGCAGTCCATGCTTTATGGATCAAAAAGCACTCAACAGGGAGAAACCTGCAACCCAGAAAAAAGCCTCAAGAGAAGCCTGCTCTCTCTAGCCAAGGGCTGGTAAAGGAGCGCCCAGGCAAGATTGTGAGCCGTGGGCCAAACTGTGTCCCTGCCTCAGCCCAGCCAACAAAGGTGAAGTGGGGAGCCGAGACTTCCTCCTGCCCCCAGGATCCCTCCCACCTTCCCTCCCCTCTGCAGGTTCTATCATCTCTGCGCAGTAACTGGGGCCTCCCCAACACCCCCATGTCAAGTGGAGACCAGGTGGGGAGGCTGGGCTTCCAACCCCACCAGGCAGGAAGACCACCCCTCTGAGACTTCTCTGGGGTGGTGTCAGAGGGGACCTTGTAGAGAGCCAGGACCTCTACCCCCCACCCAGAGGTAACAAGGCGATGCCACCTTCCTGGGGGGAGGGGCAGCAGAGGCCATGAAGGTAGCCTGGCTTCCGCTCTGCCCTGTAGAAATGAGGAGACCCTCCCATCTTGTCCGCACATGCTGGTATTCCATCGCACGTTTTGCTTTTAGCCTTGCTGAAATGCTCTGTTAAACCTATCTCTTGGGGGCGCCTGGGTGGCTCAGTCTGTTAACCATCTGCCTGCAGCTCAGGTTATGATCTCAGGGTCCTGGCCTCAGGCCCCGCATCAGGCTTCCTGCTCCACATGGAGTCTGCTTGTCCCTCTCCCTCTGCCCTCCCTCATGCTCTCTCTCTCAAATCAATAAATAAAATCTTTTAGAAAAAAAAAAAAAAAAGCATGTCTCTTGAATACAGCATAGAGTCAGAATGGAATGCTGTGGGACATTCAGAAAATCCTGTTCCTCTAGGAAGTGAGCGTGGTGGCCGCTCTGGTGTGACAGCCATATCTCCCTCCGGTAGAACCATTGTTCAGGCTGCCGGGAGTGTGGGTGGCTGATGGCTCTCAGCCCCCAAGATTCTGTGGGGATTCCCTCAGCTCAAGGCAGCTGCCTTGGCCACGTTTGCAGCCTTCAACCAATGGCCGGTGGATAGAAGTGTGTCATGTGGCGGGGGTACCGAGCCCCAGTGTGGGGACGTCTCTGACAGTCCAGCCGAGCCCAGGATGCAGGGCGTTGGCCAGGCTTTTTGCTGCCTCTGCCTCGCCACTCACCAGCTCGCTGCCAGGCCTGCTTCCCTTCCCCTGCCAGGGCTCAAGGCTAGGCCCATGCCCCAGGAACCCTTCGGCACACAAACCTCTCCACCAGAGGTTGTCTCCCAGGACCCAGCCCATGACGGTCAGTACCAGGCAGGTCCGAGGAAGCAAATTCAGAAACAGGACTTGGGGGCTGCCCAGGGGGACTCATCACCAGCAGCAAGTGGTACAGAGGCAGCCCCTGAGCACAGCTCATCTCCTCATTCAACCCTCACGAGCACAACAAGCTGGGGTAAAAGGGGTGGGGCAGCTGCTACCTTCCTCATTTTAAATTGTGGAAATCAAGGCTGAGGGTGACCTGGCCAAGGTAACCCACCAGGTAAGGGGACGAACTAAAACCCAGGCCACCCACTTCAGATCTGAAACCTTTACTTACTTTACTGTCGTTTTTTCCTGAAGAAAAACACTTTCTGCTGTGTATGATTTTCTATCTCTGATGCACTGGTATAGCTCAGTAGGTCCACTGCAAAGGGTTTGTGACTCATGGTGATACAGTTTTACACTGTCTCCCGAGTCACACTATGTGATGGTCTTCTTGGTATCACACTGCTGTGCCTGGCCGCCCACACAGCTTCACGCAGTTCCTGACAGGAAGACAGCGCTGGGCCCGGGACCACACTGCCTTGACTGAGTCTGACTTGCCTGTTCTCATTACGTTCTCAAGTGCTTTCGCGTTAGGTTGGAAAAGAACTTTGTAGTAGCTCCCTTTAGTCATACAGATGAACACAAAGGAGACTAGACCACATGGCCACATGGGGCAAGGGCTTAGAAAATCCATGTGGAAATACTAAAAAGAAAATGGGGAAGATCTGTTTTCATTTGGAGGTGGAAACCCAGCAGGCCCCAAACAACTCGTGCGATAAGAGTAGAGATGCTGTTTTACTCGTGCTGTACTCCCTGGGCATGCGTGGTATCAAATCCAAGCGTCTGGGACTCAAGGAGTGTCCCTGGGTGTTCAGAAATGTGGTTGCCTCTTTGGATGTGTATTAGAACCTGAAAACATGGTGGTTTGGATGGTGGGGACGAGTTGTACTGTCCTCCTAGGACAAAGAATTCAACATGTGTGGTGTGAGTAAGTTTGTGCACATGGAGGCTTCTATACTGTGGATAGGAAAGTGTCAGCCAGAACGGACTTCTCCTTTTAGGGTTACCTTTGGTTTTGGTGTTTGGTGGTAAATGGGAGAATTGTTTTCATTCATTAACCTAGAAACCACACAGAAGGCTCTCCTTTTATAGTCAGGTTCTTCTTTCCTGTTCTTAGATCATGAAATAGCTTTTTTCTTTCCAGAGCTGTTCTCTGAAATGTGTTTAAGTTGTAAAATGCTGAGGCTCTGAATTAGAGTGAGGCATGTGAATAAACAAGATGTCAGTCTCTCTGTCACACTTAGTTTCAAAAACTGTAACCCTCGCATACATTTCAAAAGGTAGCATATTTGCATCTAGGTAACAAATATATTTAATGCCAAAGATTTAAGTAAATACAACCTTCTTCTTTTCACCTAATATTGACAGATACTGTTCCATGCTTGTGAAAAAGGACGTTTCTAATTCATCTGGTATTTTGGTGACTTTCGTTCTTAGCATGGACATAATGTTTGTTCATTTCAACCACGCCTGCAAGGCAGCAAGTTCTGACCACGGTGACAGCAGGAACTGTGTCATTTTTATGCGGCTCTCTCCAATTTATTCATAATATGTAGCCATGGGGCATTTTCTTTGGCATTTGGGAAAAATGGGTCTCACTGAAGGCTGAACTGGTCAGTTAATATTCTGAAGCTTCTCATATTTATAGTCTGTTCTCTGATTCACAAAATGCCTTGCTACGATCACGGCCACCATCACAACATTCAGAGCAAGGACCATGAATGAAAACAGATGCAGACTGTCAAAAGATTGACTCTGAGTTTCTTCTCTGTGTATTTGGTCCTGAAATCCTGTAAGTGGAAACCAGATAAAAATCATTTAAAGAAAAGTATTACTTGGCATTACAAAATTTTTGTGAATGGGTATCTCTCCATAGCCTCTGAGTCTTAGGCATCAATGAAGGACCTTATGATACATAATGCCAAAACAGCCTAAGGAAACTGCTAGCAACTCTTTCAATTAATGTATGTTTCCGTTTCATTTAAAAGACAAGATGTGTTTACATTTGTTTGTTTAAATAGCTACTTTGTTGCCCTGAAATAAGGTGAGAAACTTGTGGAATTTAAGCATCAAAATCAAACAGAAGTGCAGGCCCATCTACTGATGGTCACTATCTCCCAAAGTCCCCAAAATATATTTGATCGATGGAGACACAACTAATTTCTTCTCTTCAAACAGGAAAAGGGTACTTTTCTAATGTGCATGATATTTCTATAACTTTTATTCACAAATTTTCAACTAATCTAGCCTAATATCCATAGATGCATTGTCTTTTTAGTGACTATAGTTATAAAATTACTGGATTTAATTTTTGTTCCCTTTTGTTTTTGTCATAGAAATATTTTGCTACAAACTAGAATCCTACTCCTTCCCAATCCATTCAAATAATAATAAAGACAGAGGTCATAAGATTCTCTTATGCCAGGATCATTTTCATATGAGATAAATTCTCCTAAACACTTTTCATGTAACTATGGTCTATCGAAGCCATTCAGTCGTGGCTTGTCCTTGGGCATTCACTGTTCTGGGACCTGGCAGGGCTCATGTTTCCAACCTTTAAAAAGAAGCAGGGCTGTGTTGCAAATATGCTATTTTCTCTGTTTTGGAAAAAAAATCTTTTACTTTTCCCAAAAAGGTGATTTGTGTGAGATGCTGATTCACCTGATTCAACTCATTTAGGAATGAAAATACATTGCTTTTGATTCTGTTATCTGCCATGGTATGGCTATAATAAGAAGTCAGAAAGCTAAGAGAAACTGTTGTTTTTAGAAGTGAGGATATTACATTTATACTGAGAAGCCATGGGAATAATGGTGAGTTATCAGTGCATCATATGCTTAAAATGTACATGGCTTTCATTTTATCCACTAACAGAAAGAAAAATTAATCTTGTGTGCTTACCTGATTATGGGCTTTCCTACAAATACTATAAATCTCTAAACTATACCTTCTTAAGAAGGAATATATTTGAGCAGAATTTTATGAACCATGTGGTATTCTTAGTTCATGAAATAGCTTTTTTCTTACCTGGATTTCCACTTGCACTTCGATCCCTTTTCAGACGAATAGGTCCTACGACAGAATCAGTCTTCCATTTGTACGAAGAAATGTCTCTTTTCCTTCTAGAGACACAGCCTTGGTTGCAGCGAGACTGATGGTCACCACTGTCACATATCAAAATCTTACACTGGAGATATACGGAGCCCAGACTTCTCAAGAATTTAAAGGCGTTAAATTGGAATCTTCCATAGTGTCCAGATAATGGATACATCATACAAGTGTCATCTTGAATACATCTAGAACAGGATTTACGGCACATTTAGAAAGTTTCCAGTTCAGTCTTTTCAGTATTGAAAAGAGATGATACAAAGTTTTCTTTGAACTGTCTGATCTGTGGATCAAAAATTTCTCCAGAAAGACAATGTCTCCCATCCAAGTACAAACCAGGCCTGACCCTGCTTAGCCAAGACCAGGTGCATTGTATGTTAAGTGACGAATTGTTCAATTCTACTCCTGAAACTGATATTACACTATATGCTCTAACTAACTAGAATTTAAATAAAAATTTGGAGAGAAAAAAAAATAGTAAAAAAAAAGACAGTCAGTGTCTTTAGCTCAGACTGTATTGAGCTAAGGCTATGGACCTGATTCCTGGGTAAAATAAAATTCCCTCCAGCAATAACATTTCTAGTCCACATGAGTTAGGTAGAAAATCAATTCAGATATATTAGAGCTCTTACACCTTACCTTAGACACTTGCTATGAAGATCTCAATATGGTGGATGTAGTTTAAGTCCATCAGCTTATAGAAAAAAAGGGAAAACTTTCCTTTAAAAAAAAAAAAAAAACCTTAGGGGAGAGTACCCAGTGAGGAAGAAGGAGCAAGGATAAAGCAATGTAAGGAAGCCAGCTAACCTTCATGTAAAAATACTCTTATCTGGACAAAATGACAAGACGGAAAAATTCACCACAAAAAAAAGAACAAGAGGCAGTACCGAAAGCTAGGGACCAAATCAATACAGACATTGGTAATATGTCAGATCTAGAGTTCAGAATGACAATTCTCAAGGTTCTAGCCGGGCTCAAAAAAGGCATGGAAGGTATTAGAGAAACCCTCTCGGGAGATATAAAAGCCCTTTCTGGAGAAATAAAAGAACTAAAATCTAACCAAGTTGAAATCAAAAAAGCTATTAATGAGGTGCAATCAAAAATGGAGGCTCTAACTGCTAGGATAAATGAGGCAGAAGAAAGAATTAGTGATATAGAAGACCAAATGACAGAGAATAAAGAAGCTGAGCAAAAGAGGGACAAACAGCTACTGGACCATGAGGGGAGAATTCGAGAGATAAGTGACACCATAAGACGAAACAACATTAGAATAATTGGGATTCCAGAAGAAGAAGAAAGAGAGAGGGGAGCAGAAGGTATACTGGAGAGAATTATTGGGGAGAATTTCCCCAATATGTCAAAGGGAACGAGCATCAAAATTCAGGAGGTTCAGAGAACGCCCCTCAAAATCAATAAGAATAGGCCCACACCCCGTCATCTAATAGTAAAATTTACAAGTCTCAGTGACAAAGAGAAAATCCTGAAAGCAGCCCGGGAAAAGAAGTCTGTAACATACAATGATAAAAATATTAGATTGGCAGCTGACTTATCCACAGAGACCTGGCAGGCCAGAAAGAGCTGGCATGATATTTTCAGAGCACTAAACTAGAAAAACATGCAGCCAAGAATACTCTATCCAGCTAGGCTATCATTGAAAATAGAAGGAGAGATTAAAAGCTTCCAGGACAAACAAAAACTGAAAGAATTTGCAAACACCAAACCAGCTCTACAGGAAATATTGAAAGGAGTCCTCTAAGCAAAGAGAGAGCCTACAAGTGGTAGATCAGAAAGGAACAGAGACCATATACAGTAACAGTCATCTTACAGGCAATACAATGGCACTAAATTCATATCTCTCAATAGTTACCCTGAATGTTAATGGGCTAAATGCCCCAATCAAAAGACACAGGGTATCAGAATGGATAAAAAAACAAACCCATCTATATGTTGCCTCCAGGAAACTCATTTTAAGCCCGAAGACACCTCCAGATTTAAAGTGAGGGGGTGGAAAAAAATTTACCAGGCTAATGGACATCAGAAGAAAGCAGGAGTGGCAATCCTTATATCAGATCAATTAGATTTTAAGCCAAAGACTATAATAAGAGATGAGGAAGGACATTATATCATACTCAAAGGATCTGTCCAACAAGAAGATCTAACAATTTTAAATATCTATGCCCCTAATGTGGGAGCAGCCAACTATATAAACCAATTAATAACAAAATCAAAGAAACACATCAACAATAATACAATAATAGTAGGAGACTTTAACACTCCCCTCACTGAAATGGACAGATCATTCAAGCAAAAGATCAGCAAGGAAATAAAGGCCTTAAACGACACACTGGACCAGACGGACATCACAGATATATTCAGAACATTTCATCCCAAAGCAACAGAATACACATTCTTCTCTAGTGCACATGGAACATTCTCCAGAATAGATCACATCCTCGGTCCTAAATCAGGACTCAACCGGTACCAAAAGATTGGGATCATTCCCTGCATATTTTCTGACCACAATGCTCTAAAGCTAGAACTCAACAACAAGAGGAAGTTTGGAAAGAACCCAAATACATGGAGACTAAACAGCATCCTTCTAAAGAATGAATGGGTCAACCGGGAAATTAAAGAAGAATTGAAAAAAAACATGGAAACAAATGATAATGAAAATACAACAATTCATAATCTGTGGGACACAACAAAGGCAGTCCCAAGAGGAAAATATATAGCGATACAAGCCTTTCTCAAGAAACAAGAAAGGTCTCAGGTACACAACCTAACCCTATACCTAAAGGAGCTGGAGAAAGAACAAGAAAGAAACCCTAAGCCCAGCAGGAGAAGAGAAATCATAAAGATCAGAGCAGAAATCAATGAAATAGAAACCAAAAAAACAATAGAACAAATCAACGAAACTAGGAGCTGGTTCTTTGAAAGAATTAATAAAATTGATAAACCCCTGGCCCGA